>NC_044980.1:45959844-46019671 GCF_008728515.1 Papio anubis | reverse complement strand
AAGACTGAGTTTTAACTTCATAGCTAACTGTCATAGGAATGTAGAGAAAACCAGAATTACCTCAACTGAACTACAAGGCGTGTGTGTGTTTTCCTTTGATTTTAGTAGCATTACAAATTCCACAAGATATTTTTACCAAAATGGAGGTTTGATATGTAGGATTTGAATTAGATGTGCCACTTCTATGAGACTATGAGATAATGAGAGACCTAGTCTGTAAATGTCATGAATAACATGGCTAATAGCAGTTATATAGATGATATTTTAAAGGTAAGAATTTCCATTAAATGCACATGAATAAATGATTAGTGAAATAGTTTCCTTACTTAATAAATATGCTGAAGTGAAATAATTTATATTCTTAATTTTAAGAATTCATGGAAAGAAAGAAAATCTCAGTTTGTGTTTGTGGAATCTTAATTCTAATAAATGCATGTTTGCACAGTTTCTGTTGTTTTGAAAACATCTCAATGAAAAATGTTTTCAAGTATAAACTAAATGCTTAATGAAATAAGTTTTATATATAAAGAAATGCATGCTGGTCTGTTTTAAGGCACCATTTTCTCCATTTTTATTTTGGCTTAATTAGCCTACGGTTGATTCTTCACAACATAAGTTTTGTGATAGATAGTGTCAAACTATAATGTGCAAAGAATCTTACAGGTACTTTAGTCTGAACCCCCTCCCAATCAAAGAATCCCCCTGACCCAGCCAATCATTAGCCACTGAATCAATCAGCTAGTAACGGTGGACACTGTATTTTGCAATCTGTTCCACGTTTGCGCATTTCCAAATTGCTATAATGATCTTACTTTTATTAACTGTATATCTGAATTTTCTAATAGGAATTTTCCTTCAACCTAAAATTTTAAACCAGTTCCAGGTCTCCTTGGAGTATTTTTTTTCCCTCCAGGATTAATGCCTACATTTTCTTGAACTCTTGCTTGTTCTGTTCATTCTCTGCTGGAACTTCTCTGCTTCACCAATATCTTTTTGAAATACAGCATACAGGAGGGAGCACAATACTCTTATGAAACCTCATTAGTTTTCTCTTCCAGTTCTTATCCAGAAATTATTATACTCACCAGTATTCTAAAATTGCATGCTTAGACTTCATTTTACTCTTCCCATTTGTGCTTAAACTTCATCATTTTTCTACGTTTAAGATTTGTCCATAAATCCAATTACTTCAAGTAATAACAATACATAGATGACTTCTAAAAATACAGACTTCCAAATTACTCTCATGTACTTTAGTCTTACATATAAGTTTACATATTTAAATTACATATGTAAATATGTATCCAAGTACCATAATCTAAGCTCATCTTGGAGTCTTCTTAGGCAACTCGAAAGTCATCTCCTCATTCAACATATGACATGGCAAAAGAGACTCCAAACATGTAACTAATATTATGAATGTAGCCCATTAATATGTACAATTATTTGTTAATTAAATGTAAAAAAAATTTAATTGTTTCAAAAATATTACAAATCATATGATAGGGCTCAAATTATGTAGGTTAGTCCAATCCGATGACTTGAGCCTTTAAAAGCATTGAGCTTTTACTGACTGTAGACAGAGCTACAAAGCAGCAGAAGGCTGAGAGATCTTAAGTTTGAGAGGGACATGACATTCCATTGCTGTTCTAATGTAGTGGGCCATAGGTAAAGACCAGAGCGAAGCCTCTCGGGTCTAAGGGTGGCTTCCAGCTGAAGCCTAGTAAGAAAATGGAGACCTCAATTCTACATCTATAAGGAACGGAATTCTCCCAATAACTTGAACGAGCTTAGAAGTGGGCTACTACTTGGAGCCTCTAGAATGAAAGGAAACCCCGTCTGACAGCACCTTGATTTTGATCTTATGAGACCCAGAAGAGAAGATCCATCTGAGAACCACAATGTGCCTAGACGTCTACACTATGAAAATGGAAGATAATTAATGCATGTGGTTTTAAGTCAGGAAGTCTCTGGTGATTTGTTATGGTAGCAATATGACATCAATATAAATATTTAATTAGCATCTTAGCCATAGAAAATTAAGATAAATGTGTAATGGCCATCTAAAATTTCACATGTTCCAAACCAAATTTTATATATCCCAAACTCCTAGTTTACTTCCAAACTATATTTTTCTGGTCTTTCCCATGGCAGCAAACAGTAACTCTGTCCTTTAGTAGGTCAGACCAAAGGCCTTGGAATCATCCCTGAGTTCTTTCTAGTAGATGACCAGTTTTCAACACCACCCTGCTGACACTTTGTCCATCATATCTTAATTGCCTTATTGCATTGCAGTAGTCTCCTAAGTAATCTAGCTGCCTCTGCCTTCGACCCTTCAATCTATTCTCATACTTCTAAATTATTAGTCAAATCATGTTTCTCAGTAGTTCAAATTTTCCAGTGGGATTAATACAGACAATAATTTTTTTTAATAATCTGAAAAAAGCTGAGATATTAGGCAGAGACACTGAAGCACAAAGAAAGGGGATATCACGAAATCATAAATTCTGCCATTTTCTATTAACCAGGTTTTAAATCTGTTTGTAACAAAGCTACAAAAATAAGTATGTTGGGAATTCATTTAGAGGTTAGAAACAGAGATGGTTTGGTTTATTATTCTGTGTGATTTGAATAAATTTAAAGAAATACAAAAATAATTACTCACCGTGGAAGAATAGGATTGAGGGGCACAGGGAAAAGGAGACTTGCTTTTTGGTTGATGTTCTTCATAGCTATATTTTTGCAGCTATCATGTATTTTATTTATATTAAAAATACTTTAAGAAGTTGAGTTTTATTCTAGGTATCTTGGTCTTCAAACATAAGTAGAAGTAGAAAAATAAGAGATTATGAAAATTTGTCCAACTAGTTAGTTAAATGGAATAATTTATATCAAAGACTTATGTTTTCCCATACAATGAAAGGAACTTCACTCTTTGAACGTAAAAAAAAAAAAAAAAAAAAAAATCAACTTTTAAAATTAAACTACTTGTTTGAACTTCTTTTGCATATGCAACAAGTGATATTGAAATAAATCCAACCAAACAAATATTCATTAAGAACAATAAATTTCCAAAGAGATGTAAAAGGTGAAAAAAAGTGATCTATTGTGCTTAGGGGGAAAAACAAAAAAAAATGTGTGTGTGTATACATATATATATATATCAACATCGTAAATATATTAGTTGTGCTTTCAAATAAAAAAATAGTAAAGTAATTAAGAACTATTTAGATGTATAATTATACATATGATTAGTACCTAATATTAACTATATAATATCTAATTCTAATATTTTGAAATGGGAGTAATTTTATACTGCTATAAAATAATTTATGTAGGACCAATATAAAATCTTCTTAAAATTGTAAAGAATATGTTAAATGGCAGACTAGAAACAGCTTTGATAAAACAATAGCAAAAACTGAAATAGTAGACAGTCTATAACTATGTGAAGCTGTAATGACAGAATTGTAAAGACATTTTTGCAAAAGCTTTTAAATAGTCAAGCAAATTTAAATGTTAACACGTTCTTTGTTTTTTAGTATACTTTACTGGAAATTATGCTGAAAATGTAGTTAAAAGATGTTTCCTTCAGTTTAATTAGATCCCATTTGTCAAATTTGGCATTTGTTGCCATTGCTTTTGGTGTTTTAACATGAAGTCCTTGCCCATGCCTATGTCCTGAATGGTATTGCCTAGGTTTTCTTCTAGGGTTTTTATGGTTTTAGGTCTAACATTTAAGTCTCTAATCCATCTTGAATTAATTTTTGCATAAGGTGTAAGGAAGGGATCCAGTTTCAGCTTTCTATTTATGGCTAGACAGTTTTCCCAGCACCCCATTTATTAAATAAGGAATCCTTTTCCTATTTCTTGTTTTTGTCAGTTTTGTCAAAGATCAGATGGCTGTAGATGTGTGGTATTATTTCTGAGGGCTCTGTTCCGTTCCATTGGTCTATATCTCTGTTTTGGTACCAGTACCATGCTGTTTTGGTTACTGTAGCCTTGTAGTATAGCTTGAAGTCAGGTAGCGTGATGCCTCCAGCCTTTGTTCTTTTGACTTAGGATTGTCTTGGCAGTGCAGGCTCTTTTTTGGTTCCATATGAACTTTAAAGAAGCTTTTTCCAATTCTGTGAAGAAAGTCATTGGTAGCTTAATGGGATGACACTGAATCTATAAATTACCTTGGGCAGTATGGCCATTTTCATGATATTGATTCTTCCTTTCCATGACCATGGAATGTTCTTGCATTTGTTTGTGTCCTCTTTTATTTCATTGAGCAGTGGTTTGTAATTCTCCTTGAAGAGGTCCTTCACATCCCTTGTAAGTTGGATTCCTAGGTATTTTATTCTCTTTGAAGCTATTGTGAATGGGAGTTCATCCATGATTTGGCTCTCTGTTTGTCTGTTACTGGTGTATAAGAATGCTTGTGATTTTTGCACATTGATTTTGTATCCTGAGACTTTGTTGAAGTTGCTTATCAGCTTAAGGAGATTTTGGACTGAGACGAAGGGGTTTTCTAAATATGACAATCATGTCATCTGCCAACAGGGACAAGTTGACTTCTTCTATTCCTAATTGAATACCCTTTATTTCTTTCTCTTCCCTGATTGCCCTGGCCAAAACTTCCAACACTATGTTGAATAGGAGTGGTGAGAGAGGGCATCCCTGTCTTGTGCCACTTTTCAAGAGGAATGCTTCCAGTTTTTGCCCATTCAGTATGATATTGGCTGTGGGTTTGTCAAAAATAGCTCTTATTATTTTGAGATACGTTCCATCAATACCAAATTTATTGAGAGTTTTTAGCATGAAAGACTGTTGAATTTTGTCAAAGGCCTTTAAGAACTTCTGCATAACAAAAGAAACTACCATCAGAGTGAACAGGCAACCTATAGAATGGGAGAAAATTTTTGCAATCTACTAATCTGACAAAGGGCTAATATCCAGAACCTACAAAGAACTCAAACAAATTTACAAGAAAAAAACAAACAACCACATCAAAAAGTGGGCAAAGGATATGAACAGACATTTCTGAAAAGGAAACATTTATGGAGCCAACAGAAACATGAAAAATGCTTATCATCACTCGCCATCAGAGAAACGTAAATCAAAACCACAATGAGATACCATCTCACACCAGTTAGAATGGCAGTCATTAAAAAGTCAGGAAACAACAGGTGCTGGAGAGGATGTGGAGAAATAGGAACACTTTTACACTATTGGTGGGACTTTAAACTAGTTCAACCATTGTGGAAGACAGTGTGGCGATTCTTCAAGGATCTAGAACTAGAAATACCATTTGACCCAGCCATCCCATTACTAGGTATATACCGAAAGGATTATAAATCATGCTGCTATAAAGACACATGCATACTTATGTTTATTGCGGCACTATTCACAATAGCAAAGACTTGGAACCAACCCAAATGTCCATCAATGACAGACTGGATTAAGAAAATGTGGCACATATATACCATGGAATTCTATGCAGCCATAAAAAAAGATGAGTTCATGTCCTTTGTAGGGACATGGATGCAGCTGGAAGCCCTCATTCTCAGCAAACTATCGCAAGGACAGAAAATCAAATACCGCATGTTCTCACTCATAGGTGGGAATTGAACAACGAGAACACTTGGACACAGGAAGGTGAACATCACACACCAGGGCCTGTTGTGGGGTTGGGGGAGGGGCGAGGGATAGCATTAGGAGAAATACCTAATGTAAATGACGAGTTAATGGGTGCAGCACACCAACATGGCACATGTATACATATGTAACAAACCCGCAGGTTGTGCACATGTATCCTAGAACTTAAAGTATAATAATAATAATAAAAAGGATGTTTCCTATTTTTTTACTGTAAGGAAGTTACAAAAATATTGGATTTAAAATGTGACTAAGTATCTGGAAGTTGTAAGTAGTTAGACGACTCAATTCCAGAAATAAAGAACATTCTATTTAGGGACAGATTGAAAGATAATCCTTTAAAAGGTTTATTTCAATTTCTTTTTAAATTAAGGATCACTAAGTCAACAACAATTTAAATTTAAATGTAAAAAATACATTTATATTCAGATATTGTAGTAATTTGTGCAAGTGCAACAGTACATTTATATCACAGAATATAATGAAAAAACTAATTTATATGCACGATAAATTAAGCATTGGAACACGTATATTTATTCATATATGTGTATGAAATATATATAAACATTTTAAATATTCAGGAAAAATAAGTGTTAACATATTCTTTTGTCTTTTCTTTTTTTCTTTTAATAAGATTTCTCTCTCAAACTCTCTCCCTCTCAATAAACACACACACACACACACACACATATGTTCATGCACATATATGGAAAAAAAAATCTTCACTCAGATGGCTTTTTGAATAGAACTCAGGTAAGATGTGAACGTATGTGTGTGTGTACTGAGAGAGAGAAAGTTTGAGAGAGACTTCTTAGAAAGAAAATGAGAAGACAAAAACATATCTAAAATACCACTTTCAAACAATTTTTATTTTAAACTTACCTGGGTTCTATTCAAAAAGCCATTTAAAGTGAAAGGAAACAGTGATGAATTACTTCTCATAGCAATCTCAAATTTTCCATCTCTTGCTTTTCTTTGCTTTTTTGTTATTGTTATTCTCTCTCTCCTTTCCATACATTAACTGCACAGATACTAAGCCAGAGAAGATGTTAGGCCATTCAGATAAAATTATGAAGCAATAAAGAACATAACCTAAAGAAGCTAATAGATTAATGAAGAAAGAGAAACAAACGGATACTTTCAGTAAAATATCAGAAATGCTATGATGTGCAGAGGCACAGGAAACCAATAGAAGCATATGGAAAACAGTAAGGGTAGAAAGTAGTAAACAGATTTGTTCAAATGAACTGCTTCACCCAGAAACAGGTAGGTAATGCCCAGTTTACACCATACAATTGGTTTCCAAAAATTGATTTTGAACATAACACTTTATATTAAGACTTTTAATGTGAAATCACTACATATATATCATAATATTATATTTTCAGTTTCTCTAGTTTTCAAATTTTAATGGTTTGTGACATAACATAGTCACATAGCCCATATTTACTATTTACTGACATCTCTCTCTCTTTTACAAAATCATTGAGAGGCAGTTCCATTAATAAAATAATAGATGAATAAATAATTTATATAAAATATAACAAAATATTTAATATGCATATATATGTAAATTTCATATATGCACCTATACTTAGATACATTTAGCAGTTTATATTACTTATCATTAAATTTCTTCTAATATACAATTATATGTGTATATAATTATATGTGTTATGATATATAATAATATATATTCCCTTATTTAATTTTCTGGTTTTATTTTTTATGTGTATATGGCATCACATTATTGCTATATTCTGTAGTACTTTATGTTTTTCTATTTTTAAATTATTATTTGAAATCTACTTCTTTCTCTTTCATATTTAGGTATATATAATGTATGCATATTCTTTGATATTAAAACTATATAATTGCTTCTTGCTAATTGTGTGTGTATTACCTAGTAATAAATATATAATTACTTAAGAAATGAAGCCTTTCTAGTCATGATCCAGAAAAGAGAGAACATAAGAGTATATTATAAAATATAATAAGAAAGAAAAAATATATAGAGTGGGAAATCAAACCAGAAAAGTATATATAGTATGTAGATAATAAGTATATAATTTATAATATTTATCTTTATAATGCATATATATGTATAAATACCTACATGTACATTTGCATATTTGTGTGTGTGTGTGTGTGTGTGTATATATATGTGTGTGTGTATGTGTGTGTGTATATATATATATAAAATGGAGCATTTAGGTGAGTAGCTATTTAATCAGGAGCATTAATTAATATTCAAGTCATCTTTGTTTTTTTCATATGTCAAAATCTAAGAGGGGTTAAAAAATCTGCTGCAGCTATTGTGTTTCAATCAATTTCTCTTTCTTTTTCTAACAATTTCCATTGCAATGCAATGTTATATAGCATATAGGTTTTTAGAAAGTTACATTTTTATTGTTCATTGTTTTCTATTGATATAGAATGACTGTTTCCTTTTCATTTGATGTAAATGTTGTATTTCCTCCTTTTTTGTCTCATATACCTCAGATATTATTCTTTAAAATTGCGTTCAATTATTTTAGATTATTTAGTTATAAATTCATAAACTGATTTCCTATTTTCAATGTAAAATACATATTTTCTTAACAAGATAATGTAACTTACTCTTATAGAGGTTTCTTGGTGTTCTTTTGTTTGCTTAACATGTTTTCTTACTCTTTTTTCTCAACTTGCATTTTAGTCTCTTTTCCTTAATTTCTATATTCTCCAGTATTTTGAGAAACATTATTTTAAAACAAATGAGTAATAATCTTCCTTTAAGGGCTTCAAAATGATTTTTTAAAAACACCAATCTAATTATCAAAGTCAGAACACAGTCGCTTTAATTAATTTAATTTATCATTCTCCCTTTGAAAAAGTCAGAGTTAGGGACTATGCTAAAAGTACATTCCTGGGGGAATTCCGTGATCAAATAAAGACTTTTGGAATGAAGTCTAGGCTGGAGGAAAATCCGGGAGAAGGGAGAGTGAGGAAGGGAATTAGAATACCAAAGAGTCTGTGAATTAATCTGTTAAGTTCTATGGCCATCTCCCTGTCCTCTAAGATTTCACAAAGCCTCCAGAAATGTGGTGGCCTTGCCGATGCTGTTCTTTAGCACTTTCTCTGTGTTCTTCCTGCAGATCATCATTATGCACTCTGTACATAACTGCTATTTATCTCCACCTTTTAGATCCAACACCCATGCCAGGGAGGCTTCAAACCCCTCAGTTGCATATTCTCAAAGCCCTCTGTACTTTTTCTCTATGAAATCTAGGAGAAACCTGTTTGTGTAATATGGCTGCTTCTCCTTAGACCGTATAAACTCCATAAGGGCAGAAATTGAAGTCATTTGAACACATTCAATAGTATGTTTCTTCTAGAGAATAAGGTTACTAGTTTATACTCATGACAAATTTAGATGAAGGCAGGTACTCTGTTTAATTTCTGCACTGTTCGCTCACTGGAGCATAGCATAGAGGTCACAATCATTGAATATCCATTGAATGAATATGCAACTATTAAATAATGATGTATATTTAATATACATCATTGGATGTATGGATATGGAATGATGATACGGAAATTTTCTCATTGTGTAATGAGAAAAAGCAAATTATAAAACAGCATGCATTTATATCACATTTTATTTAAAAATAGTTATATTGAACATATAATTATATTCAAGATGTACAGCAACAAATGCCTGTCTGAACAAGCTATACAAAATTAGTAATTATATTTATGTCTGGGTGATGTAATTAGAGCTGATCATTTTGTTCTTTTTCTTAAGGTTTTTTTGTTTCTTCACACCTTCCAAATATTTTATGAACATGCATTAATCTTCAAATTAGAAAATCAAAATTCATTTTGGAAATAAAAATATTCTGTTGGTAATAGGATTTAAATTTGAAGAAAAATAGAATTACACCCCCCCCCCCAATCACAACACCCAAAAAGAAAGAAACACATTTTTGAAATCCCTAAAGGACGAATTGAAATTATGATAACCGAGAGTCAGAATTTTCAAGAAATAGGGAGTTGTTGCAGACCAGGGTAGTAAGAGTAGGAACCTAAAACCGAGAAGTAACGTATGAATGAATAACTGAACAAGACATCAGATATTGCATATATGCATTGAACATGATTGTGTGGGTGGAAAAACAGTGGCCTGAACAGTATTTAGACAGTGATCCTAAGAGTATTTTGTACAATCACAAAGAATATAGGCATATAGAAAAAGATATATAGAAAAAGACTATATAGGTATATAGGAAAAGATTATAATACCAGTTTCTTGGTCCCTTTCATATTTTAAAATTTAGATACATTCGATACATTTCAAAATAAACCTAACATCTAACAAGTCTTTGTACTACTCTTCAGACAGGGCTTCCTCAGTATCCTTGCCTATCACCCCAAATACAAGCTGCGTCCAGCTAGCTGTAGCACACAAATTTTGCCACAAGTATTTTCCTCAATACTTCCATCATGCAGAGTGGCCTACTCCTCTTAAAATAGTGCCCATGATGCCTACTAAATATTGTATGATGTCTTTTGTCTCTGCCTCAACTGATGGAAGAAAAACTTAATTTGCCAAACCCAAGTATCAAAAGAAGCAAGTTCATTACTATTGTTCTTCAGGTCTCATGAAGGAACTCTGAACATTGTCTAACTCATCTAATGTTGTTTATCTCATCTTCATTACCTAAACTTAGTGTAATGCATAAATATTTCACTCATCTTTCAAATTTATATGTGTTTTTAAGTGTCCTTGTAGACGCATGACTTCATGTTTCTTTGTATTCTTTTCTCCAAGAGAAAAGAGAGATGTTGAATTCCCTTCATATCTACTCTATTCCTACTCTTCAGTATCTTTTTAAATATTTATTTATTTATTATTATTTTGAGACAGAGTCTTGCTCTGTCACCCAGGAGTGCCATGGAATGATCTCAGCTCACAGCACCCTCCACCTCCCAGGTTCAAGCGATTCTCCTGCCACAGCCTTCTGAGTAGCTGGGATTCTAGGTGCACACCACCATGCCTGGCTAATTTTTGTATTTTTAGCAGAGAGGAGGTTTCACCATGTAGGTGGGTCAGGCTGGTCTCGAACACCTGACCTCAAATAATCTGCCTGCTTCGGCCTCTCAAAGCGCTGGGGTTATAGACATGAGCCACTGTGTCCTGTCCAGTATCTTAAGCTAATGTCAAGGATATTTACATCAGTGATAATTTAAAAAACAAATATAATCTTGCAATTGTTATGTTATTTTGTGCACTCTCATAAATCATATTCATTACTGCCATTTTATCGCTAAGAGGAAGTGAGAGACTTATAGTTTGCACAGGCTAGAGAACAAGTATTTGATCTCAAGTGTATTGAGCCTCAATGCCCATGCCCTAAACTTCTTCTCTCTTCACCCACCCTATTTTTCTTCTCTAGATAACTGGCTGTTTTATACTGTACTTAGCATCTCAGGAAATTCTGAACAATAGAGCTGATGGTATGGAAAATATTCTTCTGAAGAATGGCCGGAATATGAACTGTGGCAAATAAGATCTCTGGGAGAACTAGATCTACGACAAACACCAATAGTAGTTGAGATAAATTAGAGATAATAGCACCTCTTCTTTTTAGATATGTACACATTCTACCACAGAAAGTATAATGGAAACAGAATAGGATTTGGGATCAAACACTTCAGTATAAAACCCAGTTCCACAATTGATTGGCATAATTATGTTGGATATCACATTATGTTACATTGCCCCGTACATGACAGGCACACAAACATTTGTTTAATGATTCTTTTTAGTGAAATAGGAGTTATATGCATATTTTATGAGTGTAAAATTCTTGCTTGCCTTCTTTAGTAGTTTAATATTTAGTACTTGTTGGTACATTACATGTATCCAATTAATATTTATTGAGTCAACTGAATAGATGAAGTCTTAAAATTTTTTAAAGACATCTTTATCTTGACAATGGAAATACTTTTATTTTTGATTTTCGATGAGTGATATCAAACTAAATATATTTAATTACATGAAACGACTGTATATTTTTTAATGGCTGGCATGACTGAGTGGCTCAAAATATTTTAAGTTCTCAGTGTACTATGTAGAATAAACTTGGTGATATATTTTAATAAATATCGAAAAAAAAAAAACGGTACCTTGTTCCATACTCCAAATTAAAAAAAAAGGACCCATCAGTTGTATTAGTGTTTATTTTTAGGCTAATTTAAACCCTATGACAAGTGCATTCTTAAGCTTGGGCCTTTGGAGGGACTTGAAATGCAAGAAACAGCTTAGTTAAAAGTGTCTCAATTGCATTGCATGAAACATGTGAAAATTCTAATTAGTGAAAGTTATGTAGTGGATAACTACTGTGCATTCTAAATTATATTTATCCATTACAACTTTGTCATCAAATATTGGATATGGCCTATAGTTAGCGTCACTGTAAATTTGCATTTCAACTGGAGAAAAAGACACCTTCTTCTTGTCTTCCCTGATTAACATTTTCAAGCTCTGTAATTTTCTTGCTGCTCACAGAAACAAAGCAAGCCAAGCTCACACAGAAAGCCTATTCTCCAAGATATAAATATTTGCTATTCAGAAAACCTCAATGAGGGTTTAGTTATTTTAAACTAAAGAAAGAAAATTACTAGTAATGATTGGTTTCAGCTAACGAAATGCTTTTATGCAAATATGTGAACCCTAAATATGACCTGGAAACAAAAGACTGCTTAACAGTTACTATTAAGCAATACATTAGTAGATCAATTAAACAGAACTTCTTTCTAATGAGTATGTGGTACAGAGGTTGCCATAGAAACCTGGAGAGGAAAAGCCCTTGAATGCTAATTTATCATTATAAGACTGTAAAATACTATAGTTCTGTTGGTGGCTGATAGTCACTGAAATCACTTCTGAGAAACCAACTTCTTGTATTATAAAGTGGCTTTTCAGAGATAATTCTATCTCTTTACCCTTCTAGGACTATTTAGATATGCCATTTAGATATACCATCTGCCAAGGTAGCTTCTCCAATCCGGATCTATGTCTATAGAAAAACCCATTTTAACTAATTTTTGTATGCCTAAACTTGAAATTTCTCCAAGAGGAGAAACATATAGAAAATTTAATCTGAATATTATCTTGACTCCTTGTTGTACAATTCTGGTGAAGTAAATCTCTACTCCTGCCACAGTTTGTGTACCACAGTCATAAAATTGGGCTCTACCACATGTTGCAGCTATGCAGGGAAAGGGGCAGACAAGATTGAGCAGAGAAGTCAAACTGCAATATAGATGGCAGCCTTGGACAACTCCACAAGGAGATCTGGAAATAAAATAGTTCTTTGGAGTTATACTGTGTTGAACAAAGAAAACTGGAACTTTATTTCACCTATTTACGAGTTATTGAATACCAATTGTCTCAAGAAGGATTGTCACCTAAGCAAAAGCAGCTCTCTGCTATGGATAGAAGCTTCTGTCTACACTCATGGATCATTGAAGGGAAATTGAACAGCAAATCTGAGTGTGTATCACAATAAGCTTAAATCCAAGATTTAAAAGCAATGATCTGTCTAAATACATAGATTTTTCCTTGTGTATGCAATGAGGATGATCTCAACTGTGTGGTTAATACATATTTGAGCAATTTGATCTTTGTAGTTATTAAGAAGTATTAAAATGCAAATTT
The DNA here is from genome assembly GCF_008728515.1 of Papio anubis. Classification (NCBI taxonomy): domain Eukaryota; kingdom Metazoa; phylum Chordata; class Mammalia; order Primates; family Cercopithecidae; genus Papio; species Papio anubis. The sequence continues at coordinate 46,006,326 of NC_044980.1, read as the reverse complement.
GGGTGGCAATGATAGTATATGCTGACATGAAATGCAAATTTTACATTGACAAAAAGAGGTTGATAAAATATTTTACATGTCCATTGTATTAGAATGTGGGAAATCTAACACAAGTAGGAAATAGTAGAAGAAATAATTCTAGATATGTTCCACTCAAAAAATCATCACATCTGGTTAACTGGTGGTAAAATAAATCACTATAGTTAAAAAGTACTTACAATAATTTCATTAAAAAACATGTAGATGAAAGCATGTACTATTTCATAATAAATAAATTTCTGTGTATGAGGCCACAATTTTTTTTAAATTTCATCCTGAAATGTATCAATAACTTCTATACCTCAGAAGTCATAAAATTACATATATAGAGAGATTGCCACCAAAATCACTTAATCTCTAATGTTCAAGTCTGCATAAAGGTTAAAGAGACTAAGGAGAGTGGCAAAACATTTATCAGAAGAATTATAAAGAAAGATAAGGCAATTAATTACGTAAGGGTCAATGGAACTCTATCTTTACCAGATTGACTCTTATGTTGAAAATGGTGAAGAGAGTTTTGCAAAACGCAGGCTAGCATTTGACAAATCAGGGCTTAAAGATAATGTAGACCAGGAATGGGAAACTTGTAAGATCACACATACATATCTGATTCTTTCAAGACAATTCATGTTGGTATCAATTACCTTATTACTAACTTTAACTTGAAAAGACTAGTCTTAAATTTTTCACTATCAAACCTTGCATGCCCCAGAGGGTGATGAGGAAGTTACAGGGTGCCTTGCAGTGATTCTCTACATGGTATGGAAATACTTACTCATTTATAAGCTGAAGAAATCGAACAACCGTAGAACTAAAAGTACATTTTCTTTTAAAGTGTTTCACTTTCAAGTGTTATGTTTAAGAACAGTAGCCTCCTGAATTTATCATATTAAAATATAAACACTAATTATAACTGTATGTTGAATTTTGTACAATCTAAACAGATATTTTTACAGACTAAATGTTAGAGTCTGATGAAACAAAGACATAACTTGAATTATTTAGTCACAAGCCCAAATAGGTGATAATGAAACTCAAAATAAAATTAATTAATTAAATTGCTTATGCTTATCAAAATCTTCTACAGAAGCTTAGAGACATTAGTCTGAACTTGGATATGTAAGAAAATATATCAACTATTTGAAAAAAACTAAATTAATTATAAAACATATCACATACATTGAAATGGTTCTGTATGTCAGTTTTATAGAACAAGTGAAACTCAAAATCTGGCTTTTTCCCCCGCTTCAACTGACTCACCCCTAGCAGGTTATCTTCAACAGATGTTATCAATTAGTTAGCTCCTCACAGGTTAAGTAAAGGCAAATGGTCTGCCTTACTTACGGTCTTCCCTTTTTGTAAGCATAAGGACAACTCTGCTATCATCTTCAGTATCAATGCTATGTTGGTGAAATAATCTTATCAGTAGGCTATTTGGCATTTCAGCAACGACAATGGCATATGATTAAACCTGGTTTAGAAAACATGCTAGTACTAGAGGGGTGTGTGTGACCGCATGCGCGCGTGTGTTTTAATTGCTTTTACTTTACAGTGGAGATTTTGCTTGTGATTCACATGATAAATGATATCAACCTAAATATATTTTATTACATGAAATTTATTTATGAAATAGTTGTATGTTGTATGCATTAGAGTGATATGGTTTATTTAAAGAGCCTCAGTGAAAGCCAATAGAACCATCTCCAACTTACTTTACATTCAGTTAATTCTTAATATTTTCTGTGTATAAAACTATCAGAAATCTATCTATATTTGGTATAGCTTTGAGTTCTAATAACGAAGTTAAAAGTTATAAGAATTGGAAGGAAACAACCTTAAGACAGATTACTAAATAAAGGAAAAACATTAGTTCAAATAATCTGACAGAAGGAGACAAAAGGAGAAATAATTTTCTGGCAAGAACTGAGTAACTTCTAAGTTAAAAAGGTCAAAAACAGATGGTGATTCTGTGGACAGAGCATCATTAAAGTGAACTGTGTTAGAATAATAGCTATAAGACAGAAGGATAACTCATATGACATTTGATTCAGCTGGAAAAGTTCAAAGCCTTCAAATCATTATAGCTAAGAATTGATTTATTTTTGTCTCCCAGCACTAAAAGGAATTTTAAATGGAAGAATATCTTCATTTCGAGAAAAATGTTAAGAGTCTTACCAAAGCCCCAAATTACTTGGGGTTAATAAGACCTTTAAGAGTATGTATAAAAAAAGTTCCTGATTTTTCTCTTTCTTCCCCCTTCTGATGTTATTTTTTCTTAAAACTTTACTCAATCATCCACAAAATAATAATACTTTGGGAAAAAATAATGTGAAATGGTTGTTTTCAAAATATTTTTAAATGCATTTCAATAACTTTGTAGAAATGTTCTCTTTATGCCTATGGAACTTGTGTCTACCTAATTGTTATGATAGTGCAGTTAATTTTTATCATGGTAATATTTTTAAATGCTAAGCTAAATATTTCCTCCTTTTCATTTCCCCTCTTTTTAGTCCTTTACAGTGGAAGTCCATGGTTAGTGGATTTCTGCATTTAAAAGTGCATCTGAATGGTAGAGAAGTGGCGGAAAGAGCTTCCTGTACAGATCAACCTGAACTAGTGCAGCAGCACCTCATTCCTTTGAGTGTCCTGTGTAGAATTCTGAGGTGCTCCCACGTCCTGGAGTGATGTGGAAGTTATGGGGTGTTTGCTACCATTTCAGCAGGATAATCACCAAAAAGAGGGGTGAGGCTTAACTACTTAGTCGATAATCAAACAGGAGTTGCATCAGGCCTAACAGTATCAGGAGTGCCAGCAAAAGCCAAAACAAGAAACAAGGTAGCAAGCAGAACATGTGGATCTCTACCATGCTGTGAGCAAGCACCAAAAGGTAAATGAGCCAGACACAGAACTTGTGGCTACGGTGTAGACCAAAGAACGCACAAAAGGAGCAGTTCATTTTCTTTCCCATGAGTATGTAAGATACATGCAGCCTTACATGACCTTAGTGCAAAAGGAAGAAAAGGGGGTAAAAGAAGAAACCTTGAAGAAATTGAATTAACATTCGGCTAAGTAGGAAGAAAATATTACGAATTGGGAAATATTACATTTCTTTTCAATGTCAGATTTAAGTTGCACGTTGTGTATGCCTATGTGTGTCAGCGTGTGTTTTTGCTATCAATGTCAATGAGAGGGTGGTTAGAGAGCAAATTGAGACCCTGTGTAGAAAATGAAGAAAATTAAAAGCAATATAACTTTTTTCTTTTTTCTTTTCTTTTCTTTTTTTCTTTTTCTTTTTTTTTTTTTTTTTTTTTGAGACAGAGTTTTGCTCTTGTTGCCCAGGCTGGAGTCCAATAGTGTGATCTCAGCTCACCGCAACCTTTCTCTCCTGGGTTCAAATGATTCTCCTGCTTCAGCCTCCTCAGTACTGGGATTACAGGCATGCACCACCACAGGTGGCTAATTTTGTATTTTTAGTAGAGATGGGGTTTCTCCATGTTGGTCAGGCTGGTCTTGAACTCCTGACCTCAGGTGATCCGCCTGCTTCGGCCTCCTGTGTAGCTGGGACTTCACAGGTGCCTGCCACCACGCCCAGCTAATTTTTTTTTTTTTTTTTTTTTTTTTTTGTAGAGACAGGGTTTCACGTGTTAGGCAGGATGGTCTCGATCTCCTGACAGCGTAATCTGCCCGCCTTGACTTCCCAAAGTGCTGGGATTACAGGCATAAGCCACTGCGCCTGGCCGACTGTTTCCTTGTTTTTGAAAGTAAGAGCTACTCTAAGTAGCTCATGATGGAAAAAGTCTAACATTAGAATATCTTAAAATCAGAGATGAGATTCTAGAGCTATGCTTTCCAATATAGTAGCGATGAGTCCCATGTGGCTATGGAGCACCTGAAATGTAGCTAGTCCAAGTTAAGCTGTGCTGTAAGTGTGAAAAAATGATGTTGGGCCAGGCGTGGTGGCTCACACTGGGATGTGGCTCACACATCCCAGTACTTTGAAAGGCCAAGGCCAGGGGATCAGGAGGTCAGGAGTTGGAGATCAGCCTGGCCAATATGGTGAAACCCCATCTCTACTAAAAATATAAACAGTTAGCTGGGTGTGGTGGCACAGGCCCGTAGTCCCAGCTACTGGGGAGGCTGAGGCAGGAGAATTGCTTGAACTCAGGAGGTGGAGGTTGCAGTGAGCCGAGATTGGGCCACTGCACTCAAGCCTGGGCAAGAGCGAGAGTGTGTCTCAAAAACAAAAAATCACGTTGGAGTCCAAAACCTTATCATAAAATAAAAGAATACAAAATATCTCCTTAATAATATTTTAAGGATGACTGCATGCTAAATGACAGTATTTTAAATCTATTTCACTTAAAAATTATTTTAATATCAATTTTACTTTCACATTAATATTTATTTTTAATATTTAATTATTGAGTACTCACTATATGTCAGGCATACATATAATAACATTCACAAAAAGTCTAATAAGTGGTTCAACCCAGTGCGTATGATACGACATATAAATTGGAAAACAGATCATTGTTTACATTTATATAAACAATATCAGCTAGATTTATTTTCAGCAATTTTGTTCACAGTTCATCTTTTTTTTTTTTTTTGGCACCTGGAACTGGCCATTAATTGTCAGCTACTTGGTGTAGGGAATATTCCTTCTAATCTTTTTTCTCTCTTATAATAAGAAAGTAATGTAGTATTATGTAACACCATGAGTAAATATACTTTCAGTAACTATGGTTACAAACTTTAGATTCTATAAGAATTACTGAGGTCTGATATAAATGCATTTTGCTATGGCCCAATCCTACAGTCTTAGCTGTAGTGCTAAAATAGGACCAAGAAATCTGTACTTTTAATCCACATGCCACAACTTTGATGTGAATGGTTTGAAGGCTATAGTTTGAGAAATGTTGGAAAACACGGATAAGGAACTAGGGCTTCAATTCAGGTGGATTAACAATTTTATGTATTCAATCTAAATTTATTAAGCAACTCCTATGTGTTTTTACACTTCTAGATTCTTATATAGATCAGTGAAGTGGATAGAAAAAGTATCCACATCTACTAGTAGCTTGCATTTGACACGGATGAGAGAAGAGAGAATAAACCAGAACATTTGTAAATGCTATACAAGAAATAGAGGCATAGTAGGGTAACAGGAATTGAGGAGACAGGACTAGCTGCTTTAGATAAGATTCATAGAAGAGGATGATGTTTTAGTTGAGACTTAAAATTCAGCAAGCTGGAAATTAAAAATGCTTGGAGTACTCAATAAACCTAAAAAGATCAGTGTTGCTAGAGTATAGTGTGAGGAGCTAGAGTTATATGAGAAAAATGTTGTCCAGGAAGGCTTATCTAGTTTATTCGAGTCTTGTAGGCTACGTTAAGGTGTATAGATTGAATTTATACCAAAATAAGAAGCTGTAATGTACATCTTAAGTTTTTGTTTATCCAGCTTCCCTGTACTCTTCTAAGCCTTGATCTTTCTTTTGGGAAAATCTCATTAAATACAGTTGGAGAAAACCAAAGTACCCTAATCTGTCCTGTCAATCATACAATTTCTCCCCACTTTCAAAATTGAGCCGAACGGTCTAAAGATAGAAACTGGTTTGATCTAATGCACTCTTAAAGGGACTCTTTGAAGATACAATTTATTATTTTCTGCTGTTTACAGGTGAGGAGATGACACAGTTCTTGTCTTCTTAAAAGCTTTGATTTTTACTTTGCTTTGTTTTTCCATCATTTTGCCACAGACGACCACAACCTCTACCAACATGTGACGACCAGACCTGTTCTGAATTCATTCTCTGTCCCTGGTGATGTCATCTAATTTCTTGGCCAGTGATGCCCAAATTTTTATCTCTAGCCTTCTCTATTCAATTTCCTATATTTTAATTCAGATGTCTACTAAGTATCTTTAACTAAACGTGTCCTTATTCTTGCTCCTGCAACCCTATTCCCTTAGTACTTTTTTTTGATTCTGTAAAGGGAAACATAAGACTTCGAGATGCTCTGGCTAAATATTTTTGAGACATAACTTGATTTCTCTCTTTATTTCATTTCCAATAACATAACTAAGAACAGATCCTGTGGCTCTAGCTTCAGAATATGTCTGGATTCCAATCACTACTTAATACAGCTGTCACCTCTTTCCTGGAGTTTTGCCCTAGGATCCTAATAATCCTCCTGATATTTTTTCTCAGGCCAGTATATTCTCAATGTGACAGGCCGACTTAACCTTCCTAAAGGCAAATTCAGTTATCTCACTTTCCTTTTTAAAACTCTCTAATAAGCCGGGCGCGGTGGCTCAAGCCTGTAATCCCAGCACTTTGGGAGGCCGAGATGGGCGGATCACGAGGTCAGGAGATTGAGACCATCCTGGCTAACCCGGTGAAACCCCGTCTCTACTAAAAAAAAATACAAAAAACTAGCCGGGCGAGGTGGCGGGCGCTTGTAGTCCCAGCTACTCGGGAGGCTGAGGCAGGAGAATGGCGTGAACCCGGGAGGCGGAGCTTGCAGTGAGCCGAGATGGTGCCACTGCACTGCAGCCCGGGTGACAGAGCGAGACTCCGTCTCAAAAAACAAACAAACAAACAAACAAACAAAAACTCTCTAATAGTTTCAACCACTCTCAGAATAAACTCCCAAACCTTGCAAAGTTTAATAAGCCAATTTTAGATATTTTATCCCAATCATTCTAACTCATCTCCAAAATTCTTCTTCTATGATACTGATTTAACTGTAATCCATGCACAGAAAGAATTTCCTTCATTGGAATGTATTGGAGTCTTCATTCTTTTTGCCTTTCTGTAGAATGCCCTTCCACTTAATCTCCACATGCTTGCTACATTCATGCCTATCATCTAACTTACAATAGTTTTATTATTTATTTATGCACTTGTTCTCCCTAACAATATAAACTTCATAAGGAGAAATAATTTGTCTGATTACCTTTCACTGCTATATCATCGTCGGTACTAGGAAAAGGTATGACACAGTTAACACATATATAAATGAATAAACTAATGAATGAGTAAGAATAAATGAATAAGTATTGAAATAAGTAGATAACAAAATAAAAAATAAAAATAAAACCCTACTCTAATATTTAAACAAAAATTTGTTACAAATAGTTTCAAGATTCATAAATTTTAGAGCATGTTTTACTCTAGATTAAGAAAACACAGGTCAAATTTTTAATAACCTCAAAGTGAAAATAGCCTTTCTAAGCAATACAAAATATAAAAATCTAAGGGCTAGTGATTAATATTATTTAATTAATATTATTTAATTATTATTATTATTTAATTCACAATAATAGATCATTCATTAAAAATAGTACACAAACAATAAATATTCAATATAAAAAAGGTAAATTTCTTTAATTAAAAAAATACTCAAAATATATTTGTTATTAAAAAGAAAGTGGAAAAAACGATGTGCCAATCATAACAACAATGGAATTCCATTCACCTTGACAATAAACAAAGTAAACTAAACTAAATGGAATTAATGGTATTCTTACTGAAAAAATGGCTTTTACGTTTACTGAGCATGTAAATAGGTGCAACACTTCAGTGGAAAAATGTGATAATATCTATTAAAATTCAAAATCTACATGTCTAGCAATCTTTCTGCTACGAATTTAACTAACATATATACTCACAGAAGTTCATTTACTTATATTCACATGGATACTACATCATAGCTTGTAATATTTACAGTACAAGTAATTGGGATTTAGTTAAATTAAAAGCATGATACATCCATAAAAAAATGTTGCAGTTGTGTTTAACAGAAAGTGATAACTCTACATGTGTGGACAAACAAACAAGCAAAGAGCAAAAAACAAGTATTTGGAAAAGTGCAGAAAAGAAGTACCCTAAGTTTCTCTTTGGGTAATTATTTTAAGAGGATGATATAGTTGAATACCAGTTGTATGCAAATTGCATGAAATTCATATTTTGGGTGTTTGGTGGGATAGAAAGATTTTCTCCTACATCGATGTAATATATTTGATTATTCAGGTCTTAGCTGTGTGCTACATGTACTTAATACTTTTAATTTATTTATTGTGACAAATTCAAACGTAATCGAAATGGAAAAATAAACTTCAACCCATCACTCAGGTGATAATGATCAAAATTTTGCCAATCTTGTTGCATCTGAGCCTCGCTCTCCATGCCTGCCAATTCCTTTCCCACCAAATTGTAACAGGACAATAATGAAGCAGAAGAACAATAGGGAAAACCTGTGGTAGCCAATATAAAGGATGATGAACATCCGAGGCCTTTGTTGGGCTACATTTATTTCTAATTCTTCCAGTAATTATTTTAATTCCTCCATCCTTTCAACAAACCCCATTATTATTTGATTAAGCTCTTAAGAAAAAACCAAAAACCCTTAACTAACTGTAAATGTTTTTCAGCTTGTGTTTTAAATATATTTCTACAGAAAGCTTATTGATTAATAAAGGCACAGAACTAGGAATATCCAAAGGAAAAATAACATGCTTTGATTTATCAAGTTTCCTGTTCTACTTAAAAAAGTCATGCTTATGTGAGGATTATTTTTCTCATGTCTAAATCAAAGCTTATTATTTTATAAGAAATTAAATCATAAATGGCAGTGCAGGAAAATGCAGAATATTCTGTAGGAAGCTCTTATTATTATCATCCCTGGAAATGTGAAATACTATGTATTAAACTATTTATTCTCTAGGGTTTTCCTGCCTTCATGAAGTAAAGGTTTTAGATAGATAGATAGATAGATAGATAGATAGATAGATAGATAGATAAAGAGAGAGAGAGAGAGAGAGAGAGAGAGAGAGAGACTACTGCAGGCTTTCCCTTGTTGATCCTCTGCTTTCATTATTGTCCTCTTAAAATTTGGTGGGGAAAGAAGTGGCAGGCACGGAAAGGGAGTCCCAGATGCAACAAGATTGGCAAAATTTGTAACCTCAATGATTGATTGAAAGAGTTCAGGAGTTTATATATCTATATACACACATATATTTATATATCTATATACACATATTACACATATATGACACATATACATGATACATCCATGTATACAACCATAAAAAAGTGATGCAGTTATATTTAACAGAAAGTGATGGTTCTACATGTATGTGGATAACCAAAGAAGCAAAAAGCAAAAAAAAAAAACAAGTATTATATATGCAGAGAGAGAGAGAGAAAGAGAGATTAGATATTGTATTAGTGTTCTAGGGCTAGGACGGCCATAAGAAAATACCACAGAGAGGGTGGCTGAAGGCTAGACATCCACAATCAAGGTGTGAGCAAGTTTAGCTCCTTCTGAGGCCTCCCTACTTGGCTTGCAGATGGCCACCTTCTTGTGTCTTCCCACGGTCATCTCTCTATGTGTTATGTCTGTCTTAATCTCCTCTTCTTATATGGACACCAGTCAAATTAGATCAGGGCTCACACATCTGACCTAATCCTACCTTAGTAACTTCTTAAAGGCTCCATCTCCAAATACAGTCCTATTCTGAGATATTTGGGGTTAGGACTTCAACACATGAATTTTGGGGCCACTTTTCAGCCCATAACGATAAATAAGTAGGTATATAATAGATAGAAAACACATATCTTGATATTTCTAACTTCAAGGGAACTAAATTGTAAGATCTATATAGAGATATACTATGGATACCTAAGCTATTGCCAATGCTTAGCCTTGTCCTGAATGAAACACAGTAGACCCTTAATTAGCATTAGATGAATAAATGAATATACTACTGAACTACTAAAGAGAAAAACTCAGTGAAATCATGTTTCTGTAATGTCAAGATTATATCTGGCTTATTTACTAACTTAATTTAGATATATAAGATAAATATTTAGCAGCAAGTTTTAAAATTTAAACTAAACAATATCTTGTAAGCTTGTGATGTTCTGGCCATTCTAGTTATTAATGCAGTCCATATATTCCACAGATAAATCACATGTTTATCTTCTCATGTAGAAAATAGATACATGACAACAGATATAAAGATTATTATTTAAATAGTTGCTTTTTAATAATTTCTGGTTGCAAAAATGTTAAAGCATTAAATGAAAAATATTGATTGTACAATTGCATATACAGGTAGAGCTAAATAAAGCTATAACAAATGTAACATTTTCTTTAATGAAGCAATTATAAGTATATTTCAATTCTAACTCAATAATTTCACAGATTAAATATAGAATAATTGTTAAATCAATAGCAAAACATATAGGTACATGAACCTTTGATAAAAGGCCATTACAATTATTCATCAACATGTTATGTATGAAATATTCACATGTATGCATATATAACTTATCCTGCATTTTCCTGCATTCTACCACTCATGCGTTCCAGAAGACAGCATTTTCTCTCCTTCCATGAATACTTTCTGGCCAATGGGATGACATCAGCAGTTGAACTTGACAAAGTCCGTGTGTTAGTCAATGAAAGAAGGATGAGGCAGTCCTGTCAAAGAAGAATAAACAGAATTCCACATCAGAGCTGTGTTTGCAATTGCACTTTGGTAAAGTCAGAAAAACGGAGGCAAGCAGTCAGGCTGATTTCAAAATAAGCCATTCTTTCTTGTAAAAAGCAAACAATCTTTCAAATAGGATTTGAAAACAATTGTATATCAAGCCACAAGTCATACACACTACCGCCAATAGCTCACTCAAGAAATAAATAATGTTTCATCTTTACAGTGTTGATTAACTAAAGCAATAACAACCACACTTCACACAGATAAAATTGTAAATGATGTTTAAGTACTTACTTATAAGCGTTTCTGTATACCATAAAGAAAATTTCAAAAACTTATACTTACTATATTCTCTAAGGAAGTTTATTGCTTAAATTTCCATGCAGAATAATCAAACATGCATATTTTACTTTCTTCACTGAATAAGTCTGTACTACCTAGAATTGGAGTTTTCCCTTGTAAATCTACTTAGTTAATGGAAATAGTAACTATGCAATTCATAGAACATATTTATGTGTGTCTCTCAGTCCAGACACAATTGTATAATATAAAATAAACTTTATGCCATAAGGAATTTATTTCGGTTATATTATATTCTGATACAGTAACCAATCAGGCCATATTACATGTGACTTGGGGGTTTCCCTGGATGTGGGACTTTCAGTGTTAAAATCAGGACAGTCTCAGGCAAACTGAGATGGCTAGTCACCCAATGACAACATATAGGAGATTTTATTATACGAAAGAAAAATTAATAAACCAGAAAAGAAGAACCACATCAACAATAAAAATAATGTCCCTGAACCGGTACTCATTCAGTCTTAACTTCATTCTGCTAAAAAAATAACCTTTGCATGGAAGGAAAATGTGACATTGTCTGTGGATAAAATGCTGACCATTCTCACCAAAGATAAGAAAGGCCACTAATGACATTAGTATTGCTCATTTTGGCTACCAAACTAACCAATTCAGCCTATTAAGAATTCCTTGAATCTCATGAACTTGTCTTATTCTGCACATTTTCTACGGTTATTGCCTTCACTTATGTCTTGATTATTGTTCACCTAGGACTTACCTGTTTTACTTTTTTTTAACCATCCAATTCATCTACATTGTACCAGGAATGATTGTTAAGTTTATTTTAAACAACTCTGATAATGTTATTATCACATCTAACATCAAGTTATCCTCATTTCATCTGAGGCTACAACTTGGAAAACAAAGGATGATCTTACATTATTTTGTGTGATTATTTAAAAAAATATGTATGCCTTAAATTTTGAGGAATTGGGCCATTTCATCTAAGTTGTTAAATTTGTGTGCATAGATTTATTCATAGTATTTCCATGTCAGCTCCTTTTTTCTTTTTGGGACTACAGTGATGACTTTCATTTTATGCTTGATAATTCTTCATTTGAGTCTTTTTCTTTTTTATGTTAGTTTTTTCAATTTTATTGATCTCTCAGAGAACTACATTTTGCTTTGTCTTCTCTATTTTCTATTTTCTATTTCATTGATTTATGCTGCTATGGCTTTATTATTTCTTTCTTCCTTACTGCTTTCGTTTTATTTTTCTCTTCTTTTTCTGATTTCTTGAGGTAGTAGCTTATATTGTTCACCTGAGACCCATCCTCATTTATAATGTAAACTTTTAGTACTTTACGTTTCCCTCTCAACACTGTTCTAGTTGTGTCTCCACAAATTTTGATATGTTAACAGCTATTTTTTTAAATTTTCTTTCTCTGTAGTTTGTATTTCTTTGAAGACTTCCTGTTTGAATGCTGTTGATTAGATTTCAAGTATTTGAAGATTTGCATGTTATCTTTCTCTGTTCAATCTAGTGTTATTCTATTGTCATCAGAGAACACACTCGGCCAACCCTGATGGCTCTTGCCTATAATCCCAGCAGTTTGGGAGGCTGAGGTGGGTGGATTCTTTGATATCAGGAGTTCGAGACCAACCCGGCCAACATTGTAAAACCTTGTCTCTACTAAAAATACAAAAATTAGCTAAGTGTGGTAGCGGGCATCTGTAATCCTAGCTACTTGGGAGGCTGAGCCAGGAGAATCGGTTGAATCCAGGGGGCAGAAGCTGTAGTGAGCTATCACACCACTGCACTCTAGACTGGGCGACAGAGCAAGACTCTGTCTCAAAACAAACAAACAAACAAAACAAAACAAAACAAAACAAAAAAAAATAGGAACAGACTCTGTATTGATTCAACTAATGTATTTGTTAAGATTTGTTTCATTCCCCAAATATGATTTATCTTCATATATGTTGTGTGGCAATTTAAAAACAGTGTATTCTGTTCTTTTGGTGTGTTCTGTAAATGCTTATTAGATCCTCATGGTTGATAATTTTTTTCTTTTTGATTTTCAGATTTTCTCTAACCTTGTTAATTTTGTGTCTAGTTGTTCTATCAGTGTTTTACAGATTGGTTTTGAAGTAATCAACTATAATTATGAATTTGCCCATTTCTCCTTTCAGTTCTATCAGTTTTGCTTCACATATTTTGTAGCTCTGCTTTGTGATTCATTCACATCTAGGACGGCTGTATCTTTTAGTGGTTTGACTAGACAATCATTATGCAATGTCCCCTTTCTGTTTCTGGTAAATTTGTTTGTTCTAAAGTTTACTTTATTTGATATTAATATAGTCTCATTTTTTCCAATAAATGTATTTTAGAAGGTACATGTAGAGGTATTAAAGAGTACAGGCCGGGCACAGTGGCTCACGCCTGTAATCTCAGTACTTTGGGAGGCTTTGGCGGGAGGATCAGGAGGTCAGGAAACCAAGACCGTCCTAGCCAACACCGTGAAACCACATCTCTACTAAAAACACACACACACACACACACACACACACACACACACAAAATTAACCGGGCGTGGTGGCGGGCGCCTGATACAGGAGAATGGCCTCAAGCAGGGATGCAGAGATTGCAGTGAACCGAGATCGTGCCACTGCACTCCAACATGGGCCACAGAGCGAGACTCCGTCTCAAAAATAAAAATACAGACATGCTTAAAACACCTCTTTATATATTTGTATTTGCTACTTCTAGTAGAAAGTCTCACAGTGTGAATAGTATATAATAGAGAGAATATGTATTATGTATAAAAGACATTTGGCTCAAAAATTACAACTAGAGCAATTCATGAAATAAAAGTCTCATTTTGATAAATTTACTTTTAGTTAATTTATTTTTCTTATTTGGACTGTTACTAAAGGAATTAACCCAGGGAAAACAAATGAAAGCACAATGTATTCTTTTGCATAGTTCAAAATTCCATGTGAACAAGCTTTAAGTTAAGGGGTCTAAACTTCTTAAGAAACTTCCATAAAGTACCTTTAGTGTTTAAAAAATTGATATTTTGAAGCAGACGTAAAATTCTAATTTTTGATGAATATTAGCTACTTAGATGTAATTCACTGAATCAAACATACCTTCAATTTATCCATTTCCCTGACTTGTTATAATTTCTATAACAAGGTATATTTTTCCTTTTTATCTATAGTTCTACAAATGGAATGATCCATTGCATTCATATAAGGTCAATGCTATTTACTTATAACTTTTAAAAATTGCCATTTAACCAAAGTAACTTTGGTTTAATTTAACCAAAGTAACTTTGGTTACTTTCTTATAATTAAATACAAAAGAAAACTGTGTGTACATCTGGGTAATGTTGTCTACTTTAATGTTATATACATTTACACATCAAGAGTTTTGCATTTGGATGTCAAACACCGCAATATTTTCATTTCTAGTCTAATAACTAATTATATTTTAAATATTATATTTTAAATAATGTCTACTTCGAATTTTTCATTTTACATTGTGTTTATTTTTATGTTGAAATTTTGTGTAATTTTTTTAACTGATTAGTGGTAATGACTTTATGCGTTTATTGACAGCAGAATAGTACAGATACAACAAATTAATCTTGACTTCATAAGTAAGGAAAAAGAAGCAGAAACCCATATTGCACAATTTGACCACTTGCTAACCTTACCCCCATGCTCAAGTGAGTTTCTTCATGACATATGCAGATACTTTACCAAATAAAAACAGGTACTTGTTAGAAATGTTTTTGTTTTCTTTTAACTTTCTTATCTTGCAGAATTTCAGATGTAGACACAACTAGACTGGTTGGTATAACAAACCTCTGTGTATCTATCACACAGCCCCAGTGATTTTCTCTTACCTACAGTTACCACGGAAAGATGTTTCAGACAGTCAGTGATGGCTGTCCCACAACAGTATCACGGAGCTGAAAAACTCCAGCTCCATTCATCACCTAGTGACTCTGTAGCCATCATGATGTTGTAGCACAAGGCAGTGCTCACATTTTTGTGATGATGCTGCTATAAACAAATCTGTGCTGCCAGTCGTATAAAAGCCTGGAACATATGATTATGTACAATATATAATACTTAATAATAAATGACTATTATTAGCTTATTATGTATTTATTATGCTATACTTTTTTTTTTTTTTTTTTGAGATAGAGTCTTGCTGTGTTGCCCAGGCTGGATTGCAATGGCAGTCTAGACTCACTGCAACCTCCACCTCATGGGTTCAAGCGATTCCTCTGCCTCAGCCTCCTCAGTAGCTGAGACTATAGGCACATGACACCACACCTGGCTAATTTTTATATTTTTAGTAGAGACGGGGTTTCACCATGTTGGTCAAGCTGGTCTCAAACCCCTGGCCTTGTTATCCGCCCGACTCGGCCTTCCAAAATGCTGGGATTGCAGACGTGAGCCACCGCACCCGGCCTTTTATTATGTTATACTTTTATTGTTGTTTTAGAGTATACTCTTACGTGTGTGTGTGTATATATATATATATATATATATATAAAGTTAACTGTAAAACAGTCTCAGTCAGGAGCTTCAGGAGTTATTCCAGAAGGCATTGTCATCATAGGAGATACAGCTCCCTGCAGGTTATTGTCCCCTTCTAGTCACCTCCACAATGTGGAGGCGGAAGATGGTGTTATTGATGATCCTGACCTTGTGAAGGCCTAGGCTGATAAGTGTTTGTGTTTTAGTTTTTAACAAAAAAGTTTAAAAGGTAAAAAAATTAAAAAATTAAGAAATAGAAATAATAGAATCAAGATATAAAGAAAATATGTTTCTAAAGTTGTGCAATTTGTTTTAATGTTTAAATTTTTGTGGGTACATAGTAAGTGTATATATGTATGGGGTACATGGGATGTGTTGATACAGGCACACATGTGAAATAAGCACATCATGGAGAATGGGTATCCATTTCCTCAAGCATTTATCTATTAAGTTGCAAACAATTCAACAGCACGTTTTAAGTTATTTTAAAATTGTACAATGTGTTTGTGTTTTAAGCCAGGTGTCATTACAGAGGAGTCAAGAAGGTTAAAATAAACTTTAAAGTTTATAAAGTAAGAGTTACAGTAACCTAAGGTTAATTTATTATTGATGAAAGAATTTTTTTTTTTTTGTAAATTTAGTGAAGTCTGAGTATACAGTATTTTTAAAGCCTACAGTAGTATACAGTAATGTCCTAGGCCTTCACATTCACTAACCACTCACTCTCTGACTTACCCAGAGCAACTTCCAGTCCAGGTCTTACTCTGCTACCTAGACTGGAGTGCAGTGGCAGGATCTCGGCTCACTGCAGCCTTGATCTACTGGGCTCAAGCGATCCTCTCACCTCAGCCTCCCCAGTAGCTGGGACTACAGGCACGTGTCACTATGCCTGGCTAATTTTTTTTTTTTTTTTTTTTTTTTGTAGAGAGGCGGTCTCACTATATTGCCCAGGCTGTTTTCTATATTTTATTGTGCTTAAATACACAAATAGTTACTGTTGTGTTCCAACTGCCTATAGTATTCCGTACAGAAACATGCTGTACAGGTTTGTAGCCTAGGAGCAATAGGTTCTACCATTTAGCCTAGGTGTGTAGTAGGCTGTACCATCTAGGTTTGTGTAAATACAGTTTCTAATGTTCGCACAATGAGGAAATTGCTTAACAATGCATTTCTCAGAACATATCCCTTTTCCTAAAATGGAATCTCATAATATGTGATCTTTTATGTCTCATCGTTTTCAACTAGCATGTTTTAGGTTTTTTAATTAAAATGTTTTTGTGGGTACATAGTAGGTGTATATATTCATGGGGTATGTGACATGTTTTGATACAGGCATGCAATGCATAATAATCACAGCATGGTGAATGAGGTATCTATCCCCTCAAGCTTTTATCGTTTGAGTTACAAACAATCCAGATACATTCTTTAAGTTATTTAAAACATACAATTAAATCATTATTGACTATAGTCACCCTACTGTGCTATCAAATAGTAGGTCATATATATATATATATATATACTTTAAGTTCTGGGGTACATGTGCAGAATGTGCGGTTTTGTTACATAGGTATACATGTACCATGGTGGCTTGCTGCACCCATCATCCCGTCATCTACATTAGGTATTTCTCGTAATGCTACCCCTCCTCTAGCCCCCCACCCCCTGACAGACCCTGGTATGTGATGTTCCCCTCCCTGTGTCCATGTGTTCTCATTGTTCAACTCCCACTTATGAATGAGAACATATGGTGTTTGGTTTTCTGTTCTTGTGTTAGTTTGCTGAGAATGATGGTTTCCAGCTTCATCCAAGTCCTCACAAAGAACATGAACTCATCCTTTCTTATGGCTGCATAGTATTCCATGGTGTATATGTGCAACATTTTCTTTATCCAGTTTATCATTGATGGGCCTTTGGATTGGTTCCAAGTCTTTGCTGTTGTGTGTGCCACAATAAACATACATGTGCATGTGTCTTTATAGTAGAATGATTTATAATTCTTTGGGTATATAATGGAACTGTTGGGTCAAATGACATCTTTGGTTTTAGATCCTTGAGGAGTCACCACACTGTCTTCAACAATGATTGGAAAATTAGGTACACAATGATTGAGCTAATTTACATTCCCACCAACAGTATAAAAGCATTCTTATTTCTCCACATTCTCTCCAGCATCTGTCGTTTCCTGACTTTTTAATGACAATTAAACCATTCTAACTGGCGTGAGATGATATCTCATTTTGGTTTTGATTTGCATTTTTCTAATGACCAGTGATGATGAGCTTTTCTTCGTATGTTTGTTAGCTGCATAAATGTCTTCTTTTGAGAAGTGTCTGCTCATATCCTTTACCCACTTTTTGATGGCGTTGTTTGTTTTTTTCTTGTAAATTTGTTTAAGATCCCTGTGGATTCTGGTTATTAGCCCTTTGTCAGGTGGATTGATTGCAAAAATTTTCTCCCGTTCTGTAGGGGTTGCCTGTACACTCT
The DNA here is from genome assembly GCF_008728515.1 of Papio anubis. Lineage (NCBI taxonomy): Eukaryota > Metazoa > Chordata > Mammalia > Primates > Cercopithecidae > Papio > Papio anubis. The sequence continues at coordinate 45,988,445 of NC_044980.1, read as the reverse complement.
GATGATAGTTTCTTTTGCTGTGAAGAAACTCTTTATTTAATTAGATCCCATTTGTCCATTTTGGCTTTTGTTGCAATTGCTTTTGGTGTTTTACTCATAAAGTCTTTGCCCATGCCTATGTCCTGAATGGTATTACCTAGGTTTTCTTCTAGGGTTTTTATTGTTTTAGGTCTTACATTTAAGTCTTTAATCCATCTTGAGTTAATTTTTGTAGAAGGTGTAAGGAAAGGGACCAGTCTTAGTTTTCTGCATATGGCTAGCCAGTTTTCACCATTTATTAAATAGGGAATCCTTTCCCCATTGCTTGTTTGTACCATGTTCATCAAAAATCAGATGGTTGTAGATGTATAGTGTTATTTCTGAGGCCTCTGTTTTGTTTCATTGGTCTATATATCTGTTTTGATACCAGTACCATGCTGTTTTGGTAACTATAGCCTTGTAGTATAGTTTGAAGTCAGGTAGCATGATGCCTCCAGCTTTGTTCTTTATGTTTAGGATTGTCTTGGCTATACAGGCTCTTTTTAGATTCCATATGAAATTTGAAGTAGTTTTTTTCTAATTCTGTGAAGAAAGTCAGTGGTAGCTTGATGGAAATAGCATTGAATCTATAAATTACTTTGGGCAGTATGGCCATTTTCATGATATTGATTCTTCCTATCCATGAGCGTGGAATGTTTTACCATTTGTTTGTGTCTTCTCTTATTTCCTTGAGCAGTGTTTTGTAGTTCTCCTTGAAGAGGTCTTTCACGGCCCTTATAAGTTGTATTCCTAGGTATTTTATTCTCTTTGTAGCAATTGTGAATGGGAGTTCACCCATGGTTTGACTCTCTGTTTGTCTATGATGGGTATATAGGAATTCTTGTGATTTTTGCACATTGATTTTGTATCCTGGGACTTTGCTGAAGTTGCTTATCAGCTTAAGGAGATTTTGGGCTGAGACGATGAGGTTTTCGAAATATACAAATATATAATCTGCAGACAGAGACAATTTGACTTCTTCTTTTCCTATTCAAATACTCTTTATTTCTCTTGCCTGACTGCCCTGGCCAGAACTTCCAATACTATGTTGAATAGGTGTGGTGAGAGAGGGCATCCTTGTCTTGTGCTGGTTTTCAAAGGGAATGCTTCCAGCTTTTGCCCATTCAGTATGATATTGGCTGTGGGTTTGTCATAAATAGCTCTTCTTATTTTGAGGTACGTTCCTTCAAGACCTAGTTTATTGAGAGTTTTTTAGCATGAAGGTGTGTTGAATTTTGTCAAAGGCCTTTTCTGCATCTAGTGAGATAATCATGTGATTTTTGACTTTGGTTCTGTTTATGTTATGGATTACATTTATTAATTTGTGTATGTTGAGCCAGTCTTGCATCCCAGGGATGAAGCCAACTTGATCATGGTGGATAAGCTTTTGGATGTGCTGCTGGATTCGGTTTGCCAGTATTTTATTGAAGATTTTCACATAGATGTTCATCGGGGATATTGGCCTGAAATTTTGTTTTTTTGTTGTGTCTTTGCCAGGTTTTGGTATCAGGATGATGCTGGCCTCATAAAATGAGTTATTTAGGGAGGATTTCCTCTTTTTCTATTGTTTGGAATAGTTTCAGAATGAATGGTATCAGCTCCTCTTTTTACCTCTGATAGAATATAGCTGTGAATCCTTCTGGTCCTGGATTTTTTTTTTTGTTTGTTTGATAGGCTATTAACTACTGCCTCAGTTTCAGAACTTTTTATTGGTCTATTCATGGATTCAACTTCTTCTTGGTTTAGACTTGGGAGGGTGTGTGTGTCCAGGAATTTATCCATTTCTTCTAGATTTTCTAGTTTATTTGCGTAGAGGTGTTTATAGTATTCTCTGATGGTAGTTTGTCTTTCTGTGGGATCAGTGGTGCTATCCCCTTTATCATTTTTTGTATTGCGTCTATTTGATTCTTCTCTCTTTTCTTCCTTTTTTTTCTGACTAGTGGTCTATTTAGTTGATCTTTCCAAAACACCAACTCTTGGATTCATTGATTGTTTGAATGGTTTTTCGTGTCTCTATCTCCTTTAGTTCTGTTCTGATCTTAGTTATTTCTTGTCTTCTGCTAGCTTTTGAATTTGTTTGTTTGCTTTTAATTTCAATGTTAAGGTGTCTCTTTTAGATCTTTCCTGCTTTCTCTTGTGACCATTTAGTGCTATAAATTTCCCGCTAGACATTGCTTTAAATGTGTCCCAGAGATTCTGGTACATGGTGTCTTTTATCATATCAAAGAAAGTTTCTTGATGATAAAGTGTCAGAAATCTAACAGATTCCATAGCTATCTGTTTTAATAATAATAGAGATTAAGAAATGTTTCATTTCAAATTTGTAGATCTTGAGTACAGTGACAACTATAAAACTTTTATCAGAATAAATTATAATGAAAATATGACTTTCTATAGATTAGCTACACCATCCATTTTATTATATGAAACAAAAATAAAGATACTACCATTTCCTGTATATTAGTTTCCGTTTTTAAATTATTTTAAATCTCATATATGAAGTTATCTTACTGTGTCTCATACAAGTACATTTTTAAAGGACTGTTTAGATTTTACAAATGTAAACCTGTTTTGTTTGTCATCTTATTCTTTGCTTGCTTTCTTCTTTTAATTTAGCATGGAATTATTGTGTCACATAGTGTATATAACATGATAATATTTGCTTTGTACAATCAAAAAGGAGCTGAGATATCTAATGTTAAATTGTTGAAATTTAATAGGACAGTGTGTCTAAATTTATATAAAACCTTCAAAAACTGTAATCTTCCCTAACTTCAGACCTATGACTGCATTGGAAAGAACCATCTGTGGGCAATACTTTTTATTTGTGAGTTAATTTACCTTCCAGACTAGACGATTGAACACATTGTATAAGCTAATTTAGTAATTAGTATATAATATAAAATCTTCACTGTCTCCATTGTTTTAAAAACAATTGTAGACCATGAAATATATAACAATTATTTTATTTACATGAACACCTCATAAAACTATTGTTAGTCAAATGTGTACCTGTGTGTGTATGTTTCCCAACAGTAACCTAAAATATATTTGATGATTGATAGAATAAGTTACTCTGTAATTATTTAAGCATTTATAATTTTATCCTATCTTGTTACACTCAACATGATATAACTATTAATCAAAGAATAATGTGGCATATATTGCTATTTCAAAATCTTGTAATTTTGTTTACTGATTATGTTTTCTCAATATATTTTTTATTTCTTTATTATTCTTTTCTTTCTATTCTGTCTTTTATGTTGCTAACAGTTTTTTCTCTCCATAATTTTGCCTTTTAAAATTTATTTTATTGTAGTTACAAATTATTTAACCAATACATGTACCTCATTTCGGCAGAAATTTTTATCTATGTTAGATAAATTTCTCTTACAAAGGCAATCTGGCTTACGCATAAGGAGATATATACAGATACTATAATAAGGTATTTGTTTTTCAATTTGGATTGAAATCAAAGAGCATAATTTTATTCAATCCTTTCTGGTGCATATATAGAGCCACCAGTATCTCAAAGAAAAAATGGTAGACATCAATTTAGCTAAGCCAAAGTGTCTTTTTTAAAAAAACAAAAAACATAACTCTATACATTGTAAAATGTATTTTATTTGTATAAATTTAAGGTCTCCAGCTCTATCCACATTGCTGCAGAAGAATTGATTTCATTCTACTATGGCTCTCTCTCTCTCTATGTGTGTGTGTGTGTGTGTGTGTGTGTATCACCTTGCTTTATCCAATCATCCATTGATGAACACTTAAGTTGATTCTATTTCTCTGCTATTACAAATAGTCCTGAAATAAACTTACGAGTGCAAGTGTCTTTTTGATATATTGATTTATTTTCCTTTGGGTAGATACCCAGGAAATTGCTGGAATTGCTAGATGGGATGGTAGTTCTATTTTTAGTTCTTTTTTTTTTTTTTTTTTTTTTAAATCTCCATACTGTGTTTCATAGAAGTTGTAGTAATTTACATTTCTACCAACAGCATACAAGGGTTCCCTTTTCTCTGCATCCTCATCAACATCTGTTTTGTGTGTGTGTGTGTGTGTGTGTGTGTGTTTGCTGATTATTAAATAGCCATTCTCACTGGTGCAAGATAATATCTCATTGTGGTTTAAATTTGCATATCTCTGATGATTAATGATGTTGAGCATCTTTTCTTATGCTTCTTGGCCATTTCTTCTTCTTGTATGCCTTATTTTGAATAAAAAAGTCTGTTCATGTTCTTTTCCTGTTCTTTAATGGGAATATTTGTGCATGAAGGAGCAAAATCACCTGATGACCATTCAACAGGCCCTGGGTACCAATACTCCCTATCTGAGGAATTTAGAAGGAAGCAAAAACAACCTGGTGATCATCAAACAGACCATCCAGAGGCAAAAATCCTTATCTGGGGAAATTAGAAGTAATTAGACTTCTCTCTTATCTAAAGCAGGCATCTGGTTCCAGATTTCTTTCCTCATCTAAAAATCTGTAAGTAACTAGAATTTCTATACGTCTCTGGAATGCCATGCCAAAACTCATTGTACATCAAGGCACCAAAATCACTAAAAATGTAATCATTTATTATGACCCACATGACTAAATTACCCTTAAGTGCCCTCTTTAAGGTCCATAAATACCCTGCAGGAAAAAAATCTACCACCACGCGCTCAGTCCTCTCGCTGAGGTGCCTGGCTGCACTTTTCTGCAGCTTTCTTTCTTTCTAATAAAACTCTCCTTTTTCTAACCTATACCGTTGTTGGTAAATTCTTTTTACCAACTCTCAAGTTGACCACTTCTCGAAGCTGGGGTTCTGACACCTCACTCAGCCGTGGGATTTTTTTTCTTGGTGTTGAGTTGTTTGAGTTCCTCGTAGACACTGGAAATTAGTCCTTTGTTGGATGCATAGTTAGCTAAATATTTTCTCCCAATCTGCAGAATATTCATTCTGTTGAGTATTTCTTTTGTTGTATGGAAGTGTTTTAGTTTAATTTCATCCCATTTTTCTATTTTTCCTTTTGTTGTTTGTGTTTTGCGGTCTTAATCATGAATTCTTCACTTAGACCAATGTCCAGAAGAACTTTCTCTAAGTTTTCTTGTAGTATTTCTATGTTTTTAGGTCTTACATTTAAGTCTTATGCCTTCTTGAGTTGATTATTATAGATGGTAGATCTACAAAAGAAAACCTCTCTCTACTAGACATAGGGGTTTTGTTTCATTTTTCTGCATGTTGCAATCCATTTTTTTTTCTTTTTAGAATGTACCAGGATTATGTCAAGATTTTCTGTTAATACCTTGTCTAGTAACAAAAGAGCCCAACGTTATGACCTTAAGTATAGACTACGTTATAAAGCAAACATCTACCATCATCCCGTGAGCAGTTTTATTCAGTCCTAAACAACTCAACATACTATGTTTAACATTTCTTCTCTTTTCACATGGAAGGTTTGATAATTCTGATTCATTTCATTTCTGATTAGTTTCAATATTCCTTTTAACAGTTTAACCTATAGAAAGACCTATTTTATATTATTAACTTTCTTATCACTGCTATCCCTGACCTTTTCAGCACCCACCATGCCATTAGAACAGTAAAATATAAAGATACTGTGACAATGGAAGATAGAAAAGCAGAAACTAAAATGCCAAAATTAGGGGGTGATTACAACTCCAAGAGATGAATTTGTCAGAATGCATGCACTTGCTTTTTTATTTTAATATTATAATTCTTGCTTCATCCCATAATCTTTGAAAAGTACTTTTCAAAATGAAGAAAAAAATATTCGGGTTAATTTGTCAATTTTTTTTTTTTTTTTTCTAGAATAACTTAAAAGCAGTGCTTTGAAGAAGCTGTGGTCCTAGGTGTTTGTATGTTATTTCTGAACCAAAAAATATCTGCTTTATACTCTTGGTGTAGAAATAGATTTAAATCTCCTAATTAGTCTGGTTTCAATTTTCCCAAACTCCATAATATTTAAACATGAATATACCTTAATTTCATAAAAAAGGCAGGCAGAGATAATGTGTTTGCCATCATAAAAATAACATAGAGATTAATTAATTATATTTTCCAAATCTTGAATTATCTTGATACTATTTCAGGCTTTCTTTATTTTAATTTTATGTGGACCCTTGGATTATGATATAAATGAGGCATGAATCATGACATCTGCTAAACCACATATTTCTGCAGAACAAGAAAAATATGAAATAAGAAATTATAAATATTTTGATTAAACTATGAAAAATGTTTCTGATAGAAGGGTATTTGGAAAAAATGTTAATTTTAAAAAATGTTAAATAGCTACTACCTTATCTTTGCTATATTTATATATATGGTCGACAAGAGTGTAGGTTAAGAAAAAATACCAATTTATTTTTCATAAAAACTAATTTTAAAATGTGAAGTTTAGGCCGGGCGCGGTGGCTCAAGCCTGTAATCCCAGCACTTTGGGAGGCCGAGACGGGCGGATCACGAGGTCAGGAGATCGAGACCATCCTGGCTAACACGGTGAAACCCCGTCTCTACTAAAAAATACAAAAATTAGCCGGGCGAGGTGGCGGGCGCCTGTAGTCCCAGCTACTCGGGAGGCTGAGGCAGGAGAATGGCGGGAACCCGGGAGGCGGAGCTTGCAGTGAGCTGAGATACGGCCACTGCACTCCAGCCCGGGCGACAGAGCGAGACTCCGTCTCAAAAAAAAAAAAAAAAAAAAAAAAAAAAGTGAAGTTTAGCAGAAATAATTATTCTTAAATAAGAAAATAGATTTGCGATTATATTGGAGTCAGTATTTTGTGTGTGTTTTTTCTTTGTTTGCTTGTTCTTTTCTACTTTAAATTCTACTTTTAAAATGTGACATCTTGCTTAATATTTCCTCCTATGTTATTAAAGAAATGCCTACCCTGGAAATTTTTGGGGGAAAAACTTGATCATCAAACACGTATGGAAAGTGGTATATCCTCTTTCCCCTCTGAGAAAATTACAGTAAGTGTCAAGATAATAAAAGTTCAAGGAATTTCTACAAAGAGAAAGAGAACTTTTTAATATGAATTTGTCTAGAATTTACTATAATAAATTTGATTACAAACCACTTTTACTCTGCCACATAATAGCTAATTAACAGCACACAGAATTTGTTTATCATACAAAGTGCATTATGAAATATGGATGTAGATCACACTTTTTTATATATAAAATCACCTTTGATAGTATGTTATGATGTCAACTACTTGAAAATAAATGTCTCCCATAGCATAAAAATGTGTTTTCTACCTTTTCTGGTGACTAATTAAGACCATTTTAATTATGATTACTTATACCAAGCATCTAATATAGCACTTTTTCTCCCTTTTAAAGATGCTATTCTCCCCCAAAACTTTGTGAATTATGTAGCTTAAATATTAGCAATCCTGTCATATAAATGCAAAAATTCATTGGACCAAAATAGTATAGCTTTGTTGTGTAGAAGGGCAATTAGAATCCAGATCTCTTTTTCTTGGTATATCTTCTTGGAATGAGTCAATTGTTTCATGTTTTAGGCCTATTTTAAATGAAAGTAAAAGAAAAACTGTTAATAAAACTATAATATGAAACATTCATTTTCATGTGTTTGTCCTAGGAGCAAAGTAGGGCACTAATTTGTTATGATAGCTCTATGTTTCTGATAAAAATATGTTAGCTTATAAATGTCCTAGAATTCAGAAACTTGCACTGCTAGGAGACTACCCAAAGAATTCATAGCCAAAGGATTCCCAGTGCTGAATTTCACAAATGATCAGAACATGTAATAGTCACAAATCAGACATTTCAAGACGCTTAATTCCAGAAAACCAAGTTTGATATTACCTTTAAAAAAGACCCAAGCAGATTCATAAGGAAAATAAAGAGGGAGTGGGTAATTCCAAAATACTTAAAGTATTAGAAACAGTATAGTTCAGATCTAATCTAGATATTTGAGTTATTCCTCAAATTGCATCAATTAATGTGGGAATATTGATTTTCTTTTTAAAAAACTCTTATCTAGACATTTGCAGAAAATTTTACAAAACTAGATTAATATGATCATATTACACAATTTTGTTGCATTTCTGCCTTCTTTTTAATTATATTCTTCCAGAACAGAATAAACCAAATAATCATCCTTTATCTCACTACCATTTGTAATCTCATGTTAATACTCTTCGTAATATTTCTCTATGCTTATTTAATGAGAAACACACAAACACAACGTTTTTGTCAATTTACTTTACAAAAATGCGATCATATGTATATACATATTATACATAAATAGTACGTTTTTTTCTCATTCAACAATATCTAATTAAAATCATTGCAAATTAGCTAGCATCTCTGCAATTTATTATTTTTAATGCCAGCATTCTATTCTATAGTGTGAATGTTCTGTATATTTCCTAAATCTTTAAAATTTTGTTTTTTATGTGTGTGTATTCCACTTTTACCTCTACAAATAACAAGTGATACTATCATACATATCCTTGCCAATTGTCCTTGAGTTCCAAAAGTTTTTATTTCTTAGGGATAGAGTCCCAGGAGAAAGATTGCCAGGTCAAGCATTATTTATGTGTTTAATTGCAATATATGTTAACAAATTGGGTTTCATCTCTAACAATTCACACACCTTATAGCAATTTATGAGAATACCCAGTTTCATCACATCTCCACCAGTAAAACTCTTTGATTTCTCCTAAACCATTCATAAATCAATCTTTAATGTTTCTTTAATTTGTGTTTCTCTGATGGCTATTGTATTCGAATAGCTTTTAATATGTTTGTTGACTGTATTTACTCTTTAGTAAAATCCCTCTTTATTCATTTGTTCATAGTTTATTGGATGCTTTTGTCTTTTCTTTCCAATTTATGAGAGCTATTTGTTTATTACAGAAATTCTTCATATGTTACACTTTTCTCCCTCACATCTATTACCTAAGAACTGGATATGTTAATCTTATTCTTTACCCTACGTAAGTTCTATATACAACTTGTGTGTATTTGTGTATATATATGTATTTTTATATATACATATACATACACATACATACATATATACACATATATTTACATATATAAAAAAATATATATACACATTTTAGTTATATGTGCATTTTATAGCATCAGTGCTTCCAGACTTGGTTATAAACATCTAAACATCTCCTTTATCCTTAGATTTTAAAGGAAACTATTAAATTTTCTTGCATTAGTTTCCTACCATTTACATTCTCAATGTGATGGGATCTATTCCTGTATGCTTTCTCTATTCCTAGAAGCTAAAGCAGAATCAAATTAAATAATAATGGTAGCGTTATAGTATTATCTGAAAAGGAAAAAACATCATAGTTGTGCTTTCTCTTTACTGCATTCGAAATTATTAGAAAACTTTTTTTAACATGATCTGGAAAAACAAGTATCCAATTAAAAATATTGCCATACAAATATGAATTCAATTAAAAATATTGTCATACAAATATGAATTCAATTGAACTTACAGAAAAATATTTGGAGTTTAGTAATTTGTGTGTCTTTCCTTCTAAAAGCATGATCTCTCTTTCCATTTGTTACATATATTTTACTCTTTTTAAAAAGCTTTTTACTATACATTCTCTAATTTTTATTAAAATTATTTCTATACACTTTATAATTTTAGAAATTACTGTAAATAACATTCCCATTTACATTTGTAAGTTTTTTACTAGAAAGTAGAAAAGATGTTTAGTTTTTATACCAGCATCAAATTAATTTGCATTTTTATCTCCTTAATTTAATAAATTTTCAACTAGCAACTTTTGGGTTTCATCGGATAAATAAATTTATAATTTTTCCTTTATATTTTGCTAGGTATTTCATTTTTCTTATTATATTTGCTAAAACTGAAGGACAATATCAAATGCTCATACTAAGAAAGGGTAACCCTATTTCATTCCTTATTGTTAATTATGGTAATTTAGAGTTTTAGTCTTTGAGTAATTATTTGCAGTGGTTTTCTTTCTTTGACTTTGATAAAGAGAGTTCTATTACCTTGAAGTATTTATCTGTACTTACTATCACCCTCTCATTTAAACTTAATCAAATCAAATTTTTGCCAAAAGCATTCTACCCAGATTGGTTTTGTGAATCAGTAATTTTCCATTGCTAAATCTAATGGTCACTTGTCATTCTTCTTTATACCTATCAAAAATATTTAGATGGTTTCACATTAACCTCCTCTTTACTATACTTTCTTCACTTGGTTTCTAGAAGAACATCCTCTTTATTTTTCTTCTACTTTCTTCTCCTCAGCTTTCTATCCTCATTCCTCTTATTCTCCCCAGACTTTTGATATTGCTATGACTAAGGGCTCAATTCTCAATTCTGTTCTTACTCCCTTGGTGATCATATCCAAATTCATAATTCTAGACACCATCTCTATGCAAAGCACTCCCAATTTTTTTATCCATAGCCCAGACCTTTCTCCTAAGCCCTAAGCTCTAGAAGTATGCTTCTAATTGTCTACTTGCATTATAATTTGAATAATAGATACCTTAAGCTCAACACATTCTATAATTAGTAAACCATGATTTTCTTCAAAGTTTATGCACCTATCTACTCTGATACTCTCCTCTTCTGTACTACACATACACAGCCTTATATGTAAAATTAACGACATGTTCATAAAATTGGTCAGATACTTTAATAAGAAATGCATATGTTGATGGAATATCTACTGTACTAAAATCATTTCTAAACTTGGTATAATACTATTTCTTTATAAATTTAGGTTACATTCCCCTAAAGCAAAGAAATTTATTTCTTGGTAGGCAATAAAATGTACTCAAACAAAAATATTTGTCACTACATCCTTGTAAACAGTTACCATCACAAAATAATTTTTAAATCGCATTTTAGTGTGCAATTGGAATTCAAAAAACCACAGTGAATACATGTGTGTGTGTTCAGTAAGAGTCATGAAAGTTTTACATTATTTTAAAATATATAATGTTCACAAGAAAGAGTGTAATTGTATTAAACAGTCTTACTAAAAGCACAGAATAGATGAACTCTGGGTATTTAAAGCCTTCAAAAGCAGAGCCAACATGTCTTACTGGAATAATAGCAAATGGCTTCTTTTCTCTCCAGCTTGCTCAATGTCCTCCATTATGCCAAAGTCATGGTTTCACTCATGTTAACTGCCCTCTCCCAGTTCCTACACATTATTCTGTAGCCTACTTTTCTTACTAAAGAAACCTTCTTTGGCTCTATTACCTGAAATCCCTAAGTCTAATTTTGTACTTTATTGGATTTATGAGCCATAATTTGTTTTCTATTAAATCAATTTTATAACATATTAGTCTCATCCCCTGAAACAAATTGTAACTGTGATGATGAGAAATACATCTTCTGTTGCTGACCATTTCCTATAGTACCTCATGTTTTGTAGGATTCATAACTGGCTAACACAGATCACACAAAATTGACTAATTTAAAAAGCAGAATAGTTATAAAAATAAGAAGAAAAACAATGTACACATATTTAAATCCCATTTCCACATGGAAACTTAAATTTAATAATCCAATTGACAATCTAGGGGACCTGTGAGAGACCCTCCAGGTAGTGGCATCTTCTTCCAGGTACAAGTATAGAATGTATTTAAGACGTATTTTAAAGGTTTCCTCAACGATGTTAAAGTGGATGCAAATATTAAATAAAATCTCTACTTTCACGTGCGTCGTGAAGTTCATTTAAAGTTATGTTTTTAGAAAAGCTATTCTACCTTCCACAGAAAAGGTGACATAGTTCATTTGAGAGAGGCAAAAATGTACATCATAAATTTCTTTTGTTTATGGAAATGAGTGGTATTTTTAAAAGTTTGCAATTAGAAGTCTTCTGTCAATATTGCTCAAACTCATATTATTTATTGATTATAGGATTATTTATATGTACGAAGGACAGTCTTTGAGGAATAAGGCAGAGAGTGGAGAAATTATACGATTTTTTACAGAGGTTAAGCAGGTTGAAGCTAGAAGTGGTGAAACTTTGGTCCCAAAAGCTGGAATCTGTAATAGAGGAAACTGACCAAAACAATTCCTATAGAATTTAAGCTGAAAAAATTTAAGCAACACATTTCTGAGTTATAAATTGTGGAATAAACAACTGCTGCTCCAAATCTTCAAAAAAGCCAAAAACAAAAGCCTTATATGTATAGTGGAAGAAAAGAAATGTCAGGTTATGTAGAAATAAAGAGAAATGACTAAATTCCCCATCTGGGTCCACACAGAAAAAAAAAAAAGAGGAAAAGAGAAGGAGAAAAGTGAGAGAGATCAAAATTTCAGGAAGCACATTAACTGTAGACAGAAGTGACTCAGAGAATCTAAGTCCCTTGAATTCATAGGTACCTTGGGAAGGGCTTCTTTCCATGAATCAAGAGATAGATGCCTGTAAGCAATTTCCTCTAAATCTTAAAGGAATAGTTGACCTCAGCTGATATTATCTAGGTTACAAAAAGTACTCATGAGAATTTATGGAGGCAAAAAATTGGGTAGGTGATATTTAAAAGTATAAGGGTCCACTGTGAACTTCTGATCTAGAAAGAAATGTAACGTCCACAGAAACCATCATGGCGGTAATAAAAATAGGCATCACAAAATCCATGAGAGTAAGAACTTTTACTTACCTTCTAATAGTATTTTCATTCAGGTTATACTTGATTAAAAATTAGTAGATACATAGCGTGTGATATAGTTTTGTTGTGTCCCCACCCAAATCTCATCTTGAGTTCCCGTATGTTGTGGGAGGGACCCGGTATGTCTTTATCAGCAGCATGAAAATGGACTAATTCAGCATGTTAAAGTACAAAAATACTCAAAATCGGATTTGACTGAGGTGGAAAAAGGACTTACGGGTTATAGCTACATACTTTTCTAAATTGATATGCTTTAAATTTTTGGTTTCCATACAAAAACTTAGGAAATACCTGAAGTTGCATACGTGAGTAATAAAGTTTGTTTCAATAAATGATGCTGTTATCATAAACCCATTTCTGGTCAGTTGTTTTCATGTTGACCACATTTTTCTAATGGAATGTTAACAACATTCCATTGCATGTAATAATTATGTAATAATAATAATGTTTACTAAATAGTCCTTGAGATGTTTCATGTATTTCACCTCATTTATTTCTTACAATAACTTTATAGGTTATTACTAATAACACTAATATTATATTATACTTAATATTATAATTCCCATTTTATATTTGAGGAAATTTAGATATTCAAATATTACATGATTTCGCTACATTTTCACCGTAGGTTGGCTGATTCTAAGGCCTATACTGTTTTATATTGTTAACAATTATGTTTGTTTTTGTTCAATGTTTAATATAATAACATGTTCAGGCATTAAATTAAATTACTATTTTCTTCTATAACTAATATTGCTGCTGATTATGATGATTACACTGATGATCTGGGAAGGATTTTGCCAAATAGCTTGAGAGTAAGTCCAAAGCAAATTACATTTTGGCCATTTATTCAGACAGTAATAATTGCAGTGATTCCATCACTGTATACACCAAACTGGATTGATAGTGCAAATAATGAAAATAAGTTATAGTCTTTTTTTGAGTCTTAAAGTTGTCATAGTTTTATGTGTTTATGACAGTGATATTCATAAGGTGTCATCAGACAACTGACATGTAAATTTATTTTCAAATAATATATGGAAGTAGTCATAATATTTGTTTATTGTTAATGGAGAAAAAATTTACTGGGATGATTAAATTTTATCTGTTGCCTCATATAACATAGAATCTGGATTAATGATTCAAAACTAAGCTGTTTATTATATCTGGTAAAATCAAATTGAATAACTTAGACTTATCAGTCAAAAGGCCATGCTAATGAGACTACATGTACTTCAGTCTTAAACACAACACTAGACAAAGGCTAAATACTTGTCAACTTATAGATAAATGCACAGTGATTCTCTAATTTTTTATTTCCAGAGACTCAAGGAAAGATAAAGGGGCATAAACAATCTTGAACTTAGGTGAAACCACCAATTTGAGTAAATTAAGAGGTGATATAAAATCAGTCAAGAATTATTCAGTGATTGAATCTGTGCTAACGAAGCTGCCTCATTCACGGAGGTGTCATCTGCCCTTGTTCTGGGAGGGTATTGAATGAGTGTTGTTTTCCTCTTGTTTTTGTGGGACAAGATTCTGTTTCACAACCTCAGGGAATCTATAAACATTCTAGTAACTTCTTTTTTCCCCCACTTATTTTGATGATTTGAAAAGTAATTCATATACTCAACTATAAAAAATTATTAACTCTAAAAATTGCTTGTGATATCATTGAACACATGAAATAAATTTATATAGTTAGTAAATATTAATTTCAACCATTCTATATAATGGTGATTCACCTAAAATTATATTTGAAAAAAGTGGGTTCTATTGATGAAATAATTGTCAAGGCAAGAAAGAAGAATTTTCCATGTATGGGAGTGGAAATAATGTTTTTATTTGAAGAATAAAAAGGAAAGAAAATTAAAAGAAAAACTGAAATGCCTCCTAGACACATTAATAAATAGTATTTCAATAATAAAAGTAATAAAAATAATAAAACAATAAAAAATGAAAATTTCAATTACTTTGATCACAAGTATATGCCTCTTGTTAAAATGACTTTTTAAGGATTCCTACAGTTTTAATGAGTTGTGAACACTGATATTAAATTCTTTTCATGATAGATAGCCCTAAAAATACATCTTAGTTGTTGTTATGAAGATATCTGTATTGTGTCATCTATTTTACATTTACATGCTAAAACACAGAACCATTTTTATTCACCATGCTTATTGCCATTACAATTGTAATATTGGACAGAATCTAACTTGACTAAAATATATTTCTTCTACAAATTGTTTATTGATTTTTATGCATGGAAAATTATTTGACAACACTTTTAAATGTGACTTTTTTCAAAAGTTTGTATAGAAATGTATACATTTAGTTTGATATTCACTAATGGTTTTTAATGTACACATTATGGCTTAACCTCTAAAGGAGGATATTCAAAGACTTTATAGCTATCTGCATGTAATTCAATCTTGATTATACACATTAATTGTTTTGTTTTTTAGATGATATACGGGCATAGACAAGTTTTATGTTGAGTTGGGAGACTCCTTCTGCTTGTTTTGCGTTCTTGTGCAGTCAGGGACTGACTTAATGTGCTTTGTACAATCATGCTGACCACCAAACGCAAAAATGTTGAGTGCACCGACAGGCTCCAACCTCTTCAGGTCTAAAATAATTTTCTGACTACTATGTTGCAAAACCAGATAGCTGAAAGAGAGCAGTGTCATTTAAAGTTGCCTCTGAGATCAGCTGAAGTCCATTTTCCCTCTTCCGTCTATGCCTTTCAAGAGCAGGAGATGGAGTCTACATCTCAGAAGTTTGAGGAATAAAAAGAACAAAGGGAACTTTCCCTTAGGAAGACTAAATTACTTACCTGTAACCTCAAAGTCCTTCAGTTTCACAACAAAGCCTAGACAGTGCCTGCAGAACACTGACATGGTGGTGCATGAAGACAGGGCCTCTTCAGGGTTAATTCAACTCTGCATCTGTTGATGTCCTATGGCCTTGAAGTCTCTAGAGTCTTCATGTACCTTTATTTCTTTTCGGTATGTTTGGATCTCTGCCTGTTTACTTACAGCGCTCATGCTGTATGAAAAGAAGCAGGATAGGATGTTTTATCTCTTGTCTGAGCTGCTTCAATTAAATTAATGGACTCATTCAGCTCACTCTTTCCCCTTTCAGATGCACCCCTGATGAATACATTAAAAAGATCTTAAGTCTCAAGATGGTACATCATGGTATTAGCCAGGCACTCATTTCCCTCTGCTTTCTTTTTCTGTAAATCAAATAATTAATGAGATCTCCACTTCAATAAAGCACTTCATCAATATTTTGTGGTAAAGGGAAAGAAATGCCCTCTTTGCATGTCGTAGAGCTTTTATCTCCATCTATGCAGAATTTTGTGGGCAAAGGTAGTAATATTGAAATGACAAAATATTGACTGATTTCTGCAGTTTGTTCCTCAGAGCTGAGAAGGATTAGTTACAGGCTGTATATGCTGTTCAACAGAGAAGCAAATGGCAAGCTTGTCAATATACCATGGATATTTTGTGCTCAATATTTAAGCTGTCAACATCAAGTGGGACACATTAGTTCTACAGAGTTTTATGTCAGTAAAGGAGGACATAGCTTCTCTATGGAATGTGCATATGGTTTCACTTTTTAAAAATAAAAAGTGAGCAATTGTCTATGTTTACCTATGTTTACTTTTTGTTTTAGGATATTTTGTCTTTTCACAATGTCTTTTACTTTAAACTTTAATTCAAAAATGACACCAGATGTGTAAATGACTGTAGTAGATCTATGTTAACTTGAGCATGAGAAGTTCCCTTTTTATAGATTATAGGTACTACATATTAACTTAGAGAAAGAAAACCAAATTCTATTTGTTTTGTGTAATGTTTTCCACTTGAGCTGACAGCTATTTATCACTTCCAAGAAGAGGGCAACACCATAAAAATTATGAAAATTTCTCCCTCTTTTTCATTTTTACAGATGGTATCTTAATTGAACAGACAGGTTTGTCTTCCTGAAGTGTTTAGATTTTGTTTTGGGTAAGTATTCATAAGCTATATTTGATATTTCTTCAAACACTTCATATCAATCAGTATACAAGTCAGAGTCTAATGGGAATTGAGCCTGGACAGAGGTAAAGAAGAAAATATGAGAGATGAGAGAGGACAGAGACAGAGAGCAAGAGAGAGAGAATTTAAAGCTGATTCACACTGCCAGATATTATGCTTACCTCAGTACGTCCACATCACAATAACTCAAAATACAATTTAGTAAACTACTAAAGGGAAGGAAGGATATATTCCTCATCTTTGTAGATTGTGAATTCACACAACAAAATTTAAAGCAGTAGGAAGCCTAAAGAACAAATATTAGCAAATGAAATGGGACAAAATTAAACAAAACTAAAAAATTTGCTGCTTTCGTAACAATAATTGGATATGGTTAGAGTATGACTGGGAAAGACTCATGAAGAAAGGGAAATTTGAAGCAGTGCTTTGGTGAAGAACAGGCATGCTCATGTGGAGATATCAAAAAATCAAAGTGTTGGAAATTTATAAAAGCATCATTTATGTAAAATCTTACAACGTTTTGCTCAGTTTCAACTGAATGTAAAAATTAAGTACAGGTGCAGATCATTTGAAATATAATTAAAAATTGCATTTAAATCTATAAAGTGTTAAACATACCAGCCTCCTCCAAGAGTATGTAAATAAATTACCACCCGTTAACCTAAGAGGAAAATGTTAATACATTTTGAAGAGAAGATATGTTTACGTCTTTGTACCATAATACAGCAGAATACAAAGCCCAAAGTCACAATCAAAACATTAAAAATTACTCCAAAATTCATTAAAATTTTCCAAAAATTAGTTTTTACTAAAAGAAAATAAAAGATCATAACAACGAAACTTTGGGTCAAAATTAAAAAAAACAACAAAAAAAAAAATTAGGGTCAGGAGCAAGATGGCCGAATAGGAACAGCTCCATCCTCCAGCACCCAGCGTGAGTGACACAGAAGATGGGTGATTTCTGCATTTTAAACTGAGGTACCGCATTCATCTCACTGGGGAGTGCTGGACAATCAGTGCTGGTCAGCTGGTGCAGCCTGACCAGCAAAAGCTGAAGCAGGGTGAGGCATCACCTCACCTGGGAAGTGCAAAGGGGAAGGGAATCACTTTTCCTAACCAAGAGAAACTGAGACACACAACACCTGCAAAATCATTTAACTCCCACCCTAATACTGCACTTTACAAAGGATCTTAGCAAAGGGCACACCAGGAGATTATATCCCACACCTGGCCCAGAGGGTCCCATGCCCACGGAGCCTCCCTCATTGCTAGCACAGCAGTCTGAGATCTAACTGCAAGGCGGCAGAGAGGCTGGGGGAGGGGTGACTGCCATTGCTGAGGATTAAGAAGGTAAACAAAGCCGTCAGGAAGCTCAAACTGGGTGGAGCCCACTGCAGCTTCAGGAGGCCTGCCTGTCTCTGTAGACTCCACCTCTGGGGACAGCGCATAGTTAACAAAAAGCAGCAGAAACCTCTGCAGATGTTAATAACCCTGTCTGAGAGTTTTGAAGAGAGCAGTGGCTCTCCCAGCATGGAGGTTGAGATCTGAGAATGGACTGCCTGCTCAAGTGGGTCTCTGACCCTTGAATAGCCTAACTGGGAGACATCCCTCACTAGGTGCAGACTGACACCTCACAACTCACACAGCTGGGTACACTGCTGAGACGAAGCTTCCCGGGTAAGAATCAGACAGCAACACTTGCTGTTCAGCAATATTCTATCTCCTGCAGCCTCTGCTGCTGATACCCAGGCAAACAGGGTCTGGAGTGGACCTCAGCAATCTCCAACAGACCTACAGCTGAGGGTCCTGACTGTTAGAAGGAAAACTAACAAACAGAAAGGACACCCACACCAAAACCCCATCAGTACATCACCAGCATCAAAGACCAAAGGCAGATAAAACCACAAAGTTGGGGGAAAAGCAGGGCAGAAAAGCTGGAAATTCAAAAAATCAGAGCACATCTCCCCCTCCAAAGGAACACAGCCCATCGCCAGCAACGGATCAAAGCTGGATGGAGAATGACTTTAATGAGTTGAGAGGAGAAGGCTTCAGTCGATCAAATTTCTCAGAGCTAAAGGAGGAACTACGTACCCAGCACAAAGAAACTAAAAATCTTGAAAAAAGAATGGAAGAATGGATAACTAGAATAATCAATACAGAGAAGGCCATAAATGAACTGACAGAGATAAAAACCATGACACGAGAACTACGTGACAAAGGAACAAGCTTCAGTAACCGACTCGATTCACTGGAAAAAAGAGTATCAATGATTGATGATCAAATGAATGAAATGAAATGAGAAGAAAAGTGTAGAGAGAAAAAAAAAAGGAAAAAGAAATGAACAAAGCCTCCAAGAAGCATGAGATTATGTGAAAAGAACAAATCTACATCTGATTGGTGTGCCTGAAAGTGATGGGGAAAATGGAACCAAGTTGTAAAACACCCTGCAGGATATCATCCAGGAGAACTTCCCCAACCTAGTAGGGCAGGCCAACATTCCGTTTCAGGAAATACAAAGAATGCCACAAAGATACTCCTCGAGAAGAGCAACTCCAAGACACATAATTTTCAGATTCACCAAAGTTGAAATGAAGGAAAAAATGTTAAGGGCAGCCAGAGAGAAAGATTGGGTTACCAACAAAAGGAAGCCTATCAGAATAACAGCAGAACTCTTGGCAGAAACTCTCCAAGCCAGAAGAGAGTGGGGGCCAATATTCAATATTCTTAAAGAAAAGAATTTTCAATCCAGAATTTCATATCCAGCCAAACTAAGTTTCATCAGTGAACGAGAAATAAAATCCTTTACAGATAAGCAAATGCTTAGAGATTTTGTCACCACCAGGTCTGCCCTACAAGAGATCCTGAAGGAAGCACTAAACATGGAAAGGAACAACTGGTACCAGCCATTGCAAAAACATGCCAAAATGGAAAATCCATCGATGCTAGGAAGAAATTGCATCAACTAATGAGCAAAATAACCAGCTAATATCACGATGACAGGATCAAGTTCACACATAACAATATTAACCTTAAATGTAAATGGACTAAATGGTCCAATTAAAATACACAGGGTGGCAAATTGGATAAAGAGTCAAGACCCATCAGTTTGCTGTATTCAGGAGACCAATCTCACATGCAGAGACACACATAGGCTCAAAATGAAGGGATGGAGGAAGATCTACCAGGAAAATGCAGAACAACAAAAAAGCAGGGGTTGCAATCCTAGCTTCTGATAAAACAGACTTTACACCATCAAAGATCAAAAGAGACAAAGAAGGCCATTACATAATGGTAAAGGGATCAATTCAACAGGAAGAGCTAACTATCCTAATGCATATGCACCCAATACAGCAGCACCTAGATTCATAAAGCAAGTCCTTAGAGACTTAAAAAGACTCCCATACAATAATAATGGGAGACTTCAACACCCCACTGTCAACATTAGACAGATCAACGAGACAGAAAGTTAACAAGGATATCCAGGAATTGAACTCAACTTTGCATCAAGCATACATAATAGACATCTACAGAACCCTCCACCCCAAATCAATAGATTATACATTCTTCTCAGCACCACATCACACTTATTTGAAAATTTACCACACAGTTGGAAGTAGAGCACTCCTCAGCAAATGTAAAAGAAAAGAAATTATAACAAACTGTCTCTCAGACCACAGTGTAATCAAACTAGAACTCAGGACTAAGAAACTCAATCAAAACCGCTCAACTACATGGAAACTGAACAATCTGCTCCTGAATGACTACTGGGTACATAATGAAATGAAAGCAGAAATAAAGATGTTCTTTGAAACCAATGAGAACAAAGATACAACATACCAGAATCTCTGGGACACATTTAAAGCAGTGTGTAGAGGGAAATTACTAAATGCCCACAAGAGAAAGCAGGAAAGATCTAAAATTGACACCATAACATCACAATTAAAAGAGCTAGAGAAGCAAGAGCAAACACATTCAAGATCAGAGCAGAACTGAAGGAGATAGAGACACAAAAAACCCTCCAAAAAATCAACGAATCTGGGAGCTGGCTTTTTGAAAAGATCAACAAAATTGATAGACCACTAGCAAGACTAACAAAGAAGAAAAGAGAGAAGAATCAAATAGACACAATAAAAAATGATAAAGGGGATATCACCACCTAACCCACAGAAATACAAACTACCATCAGAGAATACTATAAACACCTCTATGCAAATAAACTAGAAAACCTAGAAGAAATGAATAATTTCCTGGACACTTACACTCTCCCAAGACTGAACCAGGAAGAAGTTCAATCCCTGAATAGACCAGTAACAGGCTCTGAAATTGAGGCAATAATTAATAGCCTACCAATGAAAAAAAGTCCAGGACCAGATGCATTCACAGCTGAATTCTACCAGAGGTAGAAAGAGGAGCTGGTACCATTCCTTCTGAAACTATTCCAATCAATAGAAAAAGAGGGAATCCTCCCTAACTCATTTTATGAGGCCAACATCATCCTGACACCAAAGCCTGGCAGAGACACGACAAAAAAAGAGAATTTTAGAACAATATCCCTGACGAACTTCGATGAAAAAATCCTCAATAAAATACTGGCAAACTGAATCCAGTAGCACATCAAAAAGCTTATTCACCATGATCAAGTGGGCTTCATCCCTGGGATACAAGGCAGGTTCAACATCCGCAAATCAATAAACATAATCCAGCATGTAAACAGAACCAAAGACAAAAACCACATGATTATCTCAATAGATGCAGAAAAGGCTTTTGACAAAATTCAACAGCCCTTCATGCTAAAAACTCTCAATAAATTTGGTATTGATGGAATGTATCTCAAAATAATAAGAGCTAGTTATGACACACCCACAGCCAATATCATACTGAATGGGCAAAAACTGAAAGCATTCCCTTTGAAAACTGGCACAAGACAGGGATGCCCTCTTTCACCACTCCTATTCAACATCTTGTTGGAAATTCTGGCTAGGGCAATCAGGCAAGAGAAATAAATAAAGGGTATTCAGTTAGGAAAAGAAGAAGTCAAATTGTCCCTGTTTGCAGATGACATGATTGTATGTTTAGAAAACCCCATTGTCTCAGCCCAAAATCTCCTTGAGCTGATAAGCAACTGCAGGAAAGTCTCAGGATACAAAATCAATGTGCAAAAATCACAAGCATTCTTATACACCAATAACAGACAAACAGAGAGCCAAATCATGAATGAACTACCATTCACAATAGCTTCAAAGAGAATAAAATACCTAGGTATCCATCTTTCAAGGGATGTAAAGGACCTCTTCAAGGAGAACTACAAACCACTGCTCAGTGAAATAAAAGAGGACACAAACAAATGGAAGAACATATCATGCTCATGGATAGGAAGAATCAATATCATGAAAATGGCCATACTGCCCAAGGTAATTTATAGATTCAATGCCATTCCCATCAAGCTACCAATGACTTTCTTCACAGAATTGGAAAAAACTGCTTAAATTTCATATGGAACCACAAAAGAGCTCGCATTGCCAAGTCAATCCTCAGTCAGAAGAACAAAGCTGGAGACATCACGCTACCTGACTTCAAACTATACTACAAGGCTGCAGTAACCAAAACAGCATGGTACTGGTACCAAAAGAGAGATATAGACCAATGGAACAGAACGGAGTCCTCAGAAATAATAACACACATTTACAGCCATCTGATCTTTGACAAACCTGACAAAAACAAGAAATGGGGAAAGGATTCTCTATTTAATAAGTGGTGCTGGGAAAATTGGCTAGCCATAAGTAGAAAGCTGAAACTGGATCCTCTCCTTACTCCTTAGATGAAAATTAATTCAAGATGGATTAGAAACTTAAATGTTATACCTAAAACCATAAAAATCCTAGAAGAAAACCTAGGTAATACCATTCAGGTCATATGCATGGGCAAAGACTTCATGTCTAAAACACCAAAAGCAATGGCAACAAAAGCCAAAATTGTCAAATGGGATCTAATTAAACTAAAGAGCTTCTGCATAGCAAAAGAAACTACCATCACAGTGAAGAGGCAACCTATAGAATGGGAGAAAATTTTTGCAATCTACTCATCTGACAAAGGGCTAATATCCAGAACCTACAAAGAACTCAATCAAATTTACGAGAAAAAACAAACAACCCCATCAAAAAGTGGGCAAAGGATATGAACAAACACTTCTCAAAAGAATACATGCATACAGCCAACAGACACACGAAAAAATGTTCATCATCACTGGCCATCAGAGAAATGCAAATCAAAACCACAATGAGATACCATCTCACACCAGTTAGAATGGCAATCATTAAAAAATCAGGAAACAACAGGTGCTGGAGAGGATGTGGAGAAATAGGTACACTTTTACACTGTTGGTGGGATTGTAAACTGGTTCAACCATTATGGAAAACAGTATGGCAATTCCTCAAGGATCTAGAACTAGAAATACCATATGACCCAGCCATCGCATTACTGGGTATATACCCAAAGGATTATAACTCATGCTGCTATAAAGACACATGCACACGTATGTTTATTGTGGCACTATTCACAGTAGCAAAGACTTGGAATCAGCCCAAATGCCCATCAGTGACAGACTGGATTAAGAAAATGTGGCACATATACACCATTCAATACTATGCAGCCATAAAAAAGGATGAGTTCTTGTCCTTTGTGGGGACATGGATGCAGCTGGAAACCATCATTCTCAGCAAACTATCACAAGAACAGAAAACCAAATACTGCATGTTCTCACTGATAGGTCGGAATTGAACAATGAGATCACTTGGACTCTGGAAGGGGATCATCACACACCAGGGCCTATTATGGGAAGGGGGGTGGGGGGAGGGATGGCATTGGGAGTTATGCTTGATGTGAATGATGAGTTGATGGGTGCAGCACACCAACATAGCTAAGTATTCATATGTAAAAAACCTGCACGTTGTGCACATGTACCCTAGAACTTAAAGTATAATAATAATAATAATACTAAAAATTAGGGATTATCACGTTTCACCCAAAACAAGTTCATGCCTGCAAATCCTGTAGTTTTAATTAATTATGGGTTTTATACAAATGTCTTATTCAATATTGAATAGATATAAATTGTTTATAACAGATATATGAAGTATTAAGTCTAATAATACAGTGAAGCACATCAATTTAGGGACAAACTTAACTTTATATGTGAAGTCACTTGTGTAATCTTTTCTAATTTACAGAAAAGTACAAAAATTATTTTCTTTTCTCTCTGAGTTAACCACTACGTTGTCTTTTGTTTATCACCCCTGACCTTCTGAATATTTCTACCACACCCATTTTATTTCAAATGATACATTGTTTAGTTGTGTATGTATTGAATGTTATATAAACAAAATCATATGAAATCATGAAATCCCTGACTTGCCCTTTTACCTGTCACCATGTTCTAAATTAAATAATGTTGGTTTAAAATTTAATTCATTTTTGCTGCTGCATAGTAATCCATACCAGAGTTTGTGTACTCATTTTTCTGTTGATAATTATTTGGGTAATGTCCAGATAGTTGCATTTGTAACAGTGCCACTAAGAACACATACTATCTCCTGGTACTCAAAAAAAAAAAAAAAAAATTCCACTTAAGTATTACATAACAATTCTAGTCAAAGACAAGTAATTTTTAAACGCCTTTGCCGAGGTTTTTTTTAAGTACCTTCTCATATTAGGGTAACTCTTTCCAGAAATAAATGATTATTAGATCAATGCCATTAAGTAATAAGGTTCTTTATTTCCATTTGTAAGGGAGTGCCCGCCATATCTGCTTTCATAATTTCAATATTTCCTGTTTTCACACTAATATATTCCCATATGCCTGAAATGTCTTTCAATTTATTGGCAAAATAACTTTTTTATTCATGAAAACATTATATTCAAGGTGAAAAATATTGAAGGTTATAGAAAAGTACAAAAATTACAAGCAAAAATATAAACCCACATATATAAATACATACACATGTATATATAAATACACACATAAATAAAATGATTATATATTAATTCTGATCATTGAATCACTGGGTTAAACCTTCTTTGATAGCAAACACTCCTGGCTGTGGAGCACTGCCTATTTTGTACTGTTGTAACAAATTATCACAAGCTTAGGGGCTGAAAACAATACAAATTTGTTATCTTTCAATTCTGCAGGTCAGAAAGCTGAAGTGGGTTAGCAGGGCTGCATTTTCTTCTGGAGAGTCTAGGAGAAAGTCTGTTTTCTTGCCTTCTCCAGCTTCTAAAGACAGCCTGCATTAGTTGGCTCGTAGCTCCATCTCTCATCTTCGACGCAAGCAGTGTGGCATCTTTCAATCTCCCTTTGTCTGTCTCTGACCTTCCTGTTTTCTTCTTAGAAGCATTCTCATAATTACATTGTTCCTACCTGGATAACCCTGGATAATCTTCCCCATCCCAACCTTATTTTATTAATTATATCTCACAATGTCTTTTGCTTCTAAAGTGAGAAATTCATAGTTTCCAAGATGAAGCTATGGGCATCTTTGGTGGACCATTATTTAGATCACAATAAATACCTTCTCAGTAATCTTGTTTCTGAGTAGACTGTAAAGAGAAAAATCAATAGTGATCAAAAAGCTCAAAACTGAATCTTTTCATTAAAAGATTCACTTATGGCTAACAAAGCAGACATTCTTACGAACCTATGGACACTGAATGAAAGTGTTTTTCTGTGCGGTGGCTCCCAGCCTTCAGAAGGGGACTCTGATGATAATGCTGGTATACTCCCTATAGTCAACAACTATAGCTAATTTACTCCATTATTGGCTTGCTGTGGAAAGGGAGTGCCTTATTTACCAATTTTACAATGATTGGTACACAATTCTTCTTGCTCAGATGAACAAAACTTTTAGCACACTACCCACCAATTTTTATGTGTTAATTGTGGTTTATCTACACCTGACACTTGCATCCTAAAATATTTTATGATTAGAAAACTCATTGTTTAAAAGTTGACTTTAAAACTTTGGCAAAGTTTAGAGGCGAATCTCATTTGCCTCAGTATTAGTGAGGCCATTTGTACTGTCAGTGAAACTTGTCCACCTACTTGGTCAAATTTACAAAACAAATAGTTTCACTTTTTGCTGCCTAGGTCAGCTGTGGTCAATGTAAACTTTTGTGCTGTAGGAGACCAACTGATTCATTTTTAGAACAAAAGAAAAATAATATCTCTATCAGGATGTCAAAAGGCAGCCTATCCAATATATTAATAAGCGAAGCCAAATGGTCTTCTATGTATTTACTCATTGCAGAGGCAATCGCTGAGCTGAATGAATGTATTATAACAACTAGGGCTTAAATTAGAAGACATTTAATTATGAAGCACATAAATGAATAATAAAATATTCCTTCATAAACATTAGTGTAAATATGGACAACCATAGCAAAAAAGGATAAAAATATGCTAGCAAAATTTTATGTAATTAGATTGAAAGGTTTTCAATATTTTAATGAACAAAGATTCAGAAGGAATAACTGTTAACAAATAAGTCACTGTTAAAATATGAGAAATGGCCACATTGAAAGACACTAGAGTCCTTGGTGTTGCTTGACAGTATATTGTCATCTGAATCTTATTTATTTATTTATTTATTTATTTATTTATTTTTTTTTTTTACAGTTAAAACTGATGAATTTTATTTATATAAATAATACCTTAAAACACACAAAAAACGAGAAAAAAATTATTGAGCAGCTTTACAGTTATATAACTCCAAAATTGTATTTTTTCAGTGTTCCCACAAATGTTGTCTCATTTAATCAGCGAGGCAATACTGTAGGCAGGATGTTATCATTCTCTCTATTCAGATGAGGAAACTGAAGAACAGAGAGATTTGGTGCTTTGTCTCAAGTGACACAGCTCCTGGGAGATGCAGATGAGACCTCTCACCCACGCACCTTCCTATTCCTGTCCCCACCCATCCCAATCCTGTGCAGCAAGTCTCAAGATCCAGCTAAACCTGATGCAAACATCTCCACCACTTTTTTTTGACCCTGAGGCTGCAGCTCTAACTGTGGGCTTTGCTTCAGATTCTCAACCTCAGGAGGAAAATAGTAATAGCTAACACCTGCTATAGTACCCAGTGTTCACTCATTTAATCCTCACAACAACACTGCAGGAATTTACTATTATCCAAATTTTACAGATGAGTAACTGAGGCACAACAAAGTTAAGTAATTTATCCAAAGTAAGCAGGGGAGCAAGGACTCAAACCCAGACTCTATAGGCTTTTTGTTTTCTGAGATGCTCCTTTTTTCTCTTTTTTTTTTTTTTTTTTAATTTATTTATTATTATTATACTTTAAGTTGTAGGGTACATGTGCATAACATGCAGGTTTGTTACATATGTATACTTGTGCCATGTTAGTCTGCTGCACCCATCAACTCGTCATTTACATCAGGTATAACTCCCAATGCAATCCCTCCCCCCTCCCCCCTCCCCATGATAGGCCCCGGTGTGTGATGTTCCCCTTCCTGAGTCCAAGTGATCTCGTTGTTCAGTTCCCACCTATGAGTGAGAACATGCGGTGTTTGGTTTTCTGTTCTTGTGATAGTTTGCTAAGAATGATGGTTTCCAGCTGCATCCATGTCCCTACAAAGGACGCAAACTCATCCTTTTTTATGGCTGCATAGTATTCCATGGTGTATATGTGCCACATTTTCTTAATCCAATCTGTCACTGATGGACATTTGGGTTGATTCCAAGTCTTTGCTATTGTGAATAGTGCTGCAATAAACATACGTGTGCATGTGTCTTTATAGCAGCATAATTTATAATCCTTTGGGTATATCCCCAGTAATGGGATGGCTGGGTCATATGGTACATCTAGTTCTAGATCCTTGAGGAATCGCCATACTGTTTTCCATAATGGTTGAACTAGTTTACAATCCCACCAACAGTGTAAAAGTGTTCCTATTTCTCCACATCCTCTCCAGCACCTGTTGTTTCCTGACTTTTGAATGATCGCCATTCTAACTGGTGTGAGATGGTATCTCATTGTGGTTTTGATTTGCATTTCTCTGATGGCCAGTGATGATGAGCATTTTTTCATATGTCTGTTGGCTGTATGAATGTCCTCTTTTGAGAAATGTCTGTTCATATCCTTTGCCCACTTTTTGATGGGGTTGTTTGTTTTTTTCTTGTAAATTTGTTGGAGTTCTTTGTAGGTTCTGGATATTAGCCCTTTGTCAGATGAGTAGATTGCAAAAATTTTCTCCCATTCTGTAGGTTGCCTGTTCACTCTGATGGTAGTTTCTTTTGCTGTGCAGAAGCTCTTTAGTTTAATGAGATCCCATTTGTCAATTTTGGCTTTTGCTGCCGTTGCTTTTGGTGTTTTAGACATGAAGTCTTTGCCCATGCCTATGTCCTGAATGGTACTACCTAGGTTTTCCTCTAGGATTTTTATGGTATTAGGTCTAACATTTAAGTCTCTAATCCATCTTGAATTAATTTTCGTATAAGGAGTAAGGAAAGGATCCAGTTTCAGCTTTCTACTGATGGCTAGCCAATTTTCCCAGCACCATTTATTAAATAGGGAATCCTTTCCCCATTTCTTGTTTTTCTCAGGTTTGTCAAAGATCAGATGGCTGTAGATGTGTGGTATTATTTCTGAGGACTCTGTTCTGTTCCATTGGTCTATATCTCAGTTTTGGTACCAGTACCATGCTGTTTTGCTTACTGTAGCCTTGTAGTATAGTTTGAAGTCAGGTAGCGTGATGCCTCCAGCTTTGCTCTTTTGACTTAGGATTGTATTGGAGATGCGGGCACTTTTTTGGTTCCATATGAACTTTAAAGCAGTTTTTTCCAATTCTGT
>NC_044980.1:45845033-45959744 GCF_008728515.1 Papio anubis | reverse complement strand
GGAGTTGGACAAGATTGGTCTAGATCAAGAACTTAATAAGAATTTGGTAATAATTCCAATTATATAAGTTTTACGGTAAGAACTCTTTAGTGTCAGCTTCAACAAACTTATTAGTATGATTTCCATTTGGTAAAATCTTACTTTATATGTACCAATACACCTATACTTCAGGACTCACTTTCTCTGGGTAGATCATTCTGATTCTATTTCTTTTTACTCCCTTCTGGAAAGAGTGATCACTCTGGAATTTCTTCGTAGAAGAAACTGCAGAATGTATTTTGAAAAAAGAATATTTTTAAGATTTCATGTTTATTTGATCCCCCAGTATAAAGAGAGACTCTGTCCCACTTTATGTGTCTTTGGCCTGTGGAAGTTAGAAAGATGGCAGAATTCTGATGTGTTTAATTTATTTACTGTTTCCTCAAGCCAGAAGAAATGAAAGTTATTGCCTACTGTACTCACTAGTCTACAACCATTGATACTGGACAGCAGTTATAAATGCCAGTTCTTTTCACTATAGTTCCATGGGACAGAATGAGCTGGTAAATGTTTATATGGGCTAGTAAATATCCCTTATAGTATTCCTGCTTTAATCACAAAATTCTTGTTGTTCTGGTGGTTCCGGATACTACCTCATATAAAGTGAACATTTATTAACGATACCTGTATTTTAATACACATGAAATTTGAAATACTCATAAATATTCAGATAGCACTTTTGTATTGCATTTCCTAAATAGCATAGAAAAATGCAATGACAGATTTAAAAAAAAAAACAAAAAACAAAAAACAACTAAATGATTTACTTTGTATTTTCTTCCTCTTTGATTTGTAAAATCAAACCAACGCAACATATGCTGCGTGAGCCACAAGGGTGTAATCCCATGTCATAAGAATTGTAAAATGTTCACTATTTGAACTGGCTTTCAGTATTGTGGCCGTGTTCATAAAAAAGCTACACGCTTTATGTTGATATTTTACAGACTTATTCATAAAAAGCAAAATTGTATCCAAAATGGATTACTGTTGCGGGCTGTTTTTCTATTCAACCTTTTTTAAAAATCATCTTTCCATTGCTCATTGAAGGATTTTGTCTATAAAATTGTAAGAAGTTACATTTAAAATAGGTGTATACAGCCGGGCGCAGTGGCTCATGCCTGTAATCCTAACACTTTGGGAGGCTGAGATGGGCGGATCACTTGAGGTCAGGAGTTCAACACCAGCCTGGCCAACGTGGTGAAACCCCGTCTCTACTAAAAACACAAAAATTAGCTGGGCATGGTGGCAGGCATCTGTAATCCCAGCTACTTGGGAGAATGAGGCAGAAGAATTGCTTGAACCCAGGAGGTGGAGGTTGCAGTGAGCTGCGAGATCGTGCCATTGCACTCCAGCCTGGGCAACAAGAGTGAAACACTGTCTCAAAAATAAAAACAAAAAAACCCAAATAGGTGTATGCACCAGAACTAGCCTCTTAAATAGGATTTAATGTAACTATTGATAGAATAATATGAAAAGTACAGTTGTTGTTGCAGCACAACCATATTTGTATCATTTTGTAACCTATATATACTTTGTGTAAAATTTACTTACAAAAGCCATGAGTCAATTCTTTTTTACATAACTTAAGAATTACATTACAGTTAAGACATTATTCTAGATTTTCATCAATATTTTAAAATATCTATATTTAGTGTGTACTTACATCTGTTATTGAAAAATCTATTTTTCTTAGAAGACATATGAATACCACAAATAAATTATCTATTTAGAACGATAGTGACTTCACACATTTTGAACCAAGAATATAAAATTGATATTGTGTTCACTGTTAATTAATCCAGATGTCAAGTGAATGAACAAAGAATAGTACATGATATTATAGAATGTTTCCATTTAAAACATAGCAAGGTAGATACACTTTATCATATTGTGGTTTTTTTTCAAAAAACTTTTATTCACAATGACACTGTTTTGGTTTTAAGGCCTTCATCTAAATACATTTTTTAGGACTTTTTTTTTAATGTGCAAATCAGTATGCTTAATTTGCAACCCAATCCCAAAGTCAGATGTTTTCGTATTCAATCTATAATTTTTAGCTCATCTTTTCACACTCACATGCATGAAGTTATTTGATAGCACACCTAAGTATATTTCTCTTTTATTGAATCATTGTAATGCCAAATTCTTCTAGTTTGATCTATATAACTAGGGATAGATCTAACTTTTCAGGCTCGTTCTTTTTCTTCTTTTCAAACTTTCTCTGAGCTTTTATTGACTTGTGATGTAACAGTTACATATATATGTATATGTATATAGATGTATATATGTATATGTATATACATTTAGCTCCGTTTGACAATGTAGCCTCTGCCCTTCCCCCTTTGAGAACATAGAATCATTTCTTTTTTAAAAATCTCATCAGTCTTTAGAAAATTAAATCAAAATACACCACTGAAAGTTCAACAACTTTTTATATAATCCAATTTGTCCTTGTCCTGAATATTCATACTATGTTTAAAAATTAAGGGTTCAATTTAAGTAACTGGAAAGAATGAATAGGAACAATTAAAAAAAATAGAGTGGAAGTTGCAAACTCAAATTCCCAGAGAGAAAAAGCAAACAATAAAAATGAATAAAGCTGGCTCTGTATAGAACATTAGGGAGTGGTAGGGACTGTGGCTTGCTGGAGAGCATATGTTCTATCCAGAGTCCTGAAACAATTAACTTTGGCAAAGTCACTTCCAAACCACTATGTGTACAGTCCTTACATGCTGAAACTAATTTTAATTAGGAGAAAAATCTGTGCTCGCAACACAAAACATTTCTGAGACCTCTGAATCAGAAGAACTTTACATTTTTTAAAAAATTCATAGTCTAGTCAATGATCTTATGTGTCTCTGAATGCTACTTGAAAAATTCAAATCAATTAATAATCCCTGAAAGGCATAATAGGTACTAATAACTGTAATGAGGTAAGAAAACCATTCTTCAAACCAGTAATTAAATTTGACATCTCAAATATAAACAGAACACTAATGATGCCATTTTCTAATTAAATCAGACACTCAAAGTTGTATGGGCTCTTACAGGTCATCTAGTTAACTCTTACCCAATGCAAAAATCTCCTTTGCTACATCCTCAGAGGAGAATATTCTTCCTTAAATACTTCCAGGAGCTGAGAGGTGATTTGTCCTTAAATATGCCCATGCCACACTACAGATTGTCAAGATGAAATAACCTTTCTTACCCTGTTCTGAGATCTATCTCAGATCCACACAGAATAATGATAATAATTTGGGGCACTCTGTATGCTGGACTTTGTACTTAGCCCTTTACATATCATCTTATTTAATCTTCAAAATAACTCTTTGAGTTAGATATTATTATCCCCATTTCCCAGGTGAGAAAGTGAAGCTGAGAGAAGTTAAGAAACCAACACCAGGATATACAGCCAAATTAAAGCACGAGTCAATTTTATTGCACATCTTAGCACTTTAAAAAGTATGGAGTCCAAACAACTATACTTTTGGTTCTGAATTTCTACCTAACTGCACATGTTACCGATCTGCAACCAAAACAAAATTAGTGCCGACAAATTTGAAGCAAACTTAATTTTTGCAACATTTGCTTACACACCGTGTATACTGGTGAAGTTTGCTAGTTGCAATGCTGAATTCACTAAAGTCATAAAGCACAGTAAAGACTGTGGTGGCATGTATTTCAAGTGAAGGTATAAGACAGCTTTATGTCAAGTTAATAATAAGGAAAGACATGTGTTTACCAAAACTAAAGTAAATTTTTCATTTTGATTATAAAAAAGATCAACATCAGAATCACTTACTAGTTATTTATCTTTTGAAAAATTACTTAATTTGATTTCCAGTTTCCTGTCCAGCTTATAAGGAGCGTAGAAGTTATAACTCTCATCCTTACAACAAGAAAAACCTTAGACAAACTGAAAATCAACAACTTTTCTTAGGTTCATCAGATAATTGAGGTCACGGGGCAAACCACTGCCCTCAAAATTCATGAGACAGGTAGATACAAAGAATCATGATTTATTGGAGCAGAAGTCCAGGAGAAAAACTTCTGCTAGAGCCAATACAGGGGGCTTGGTGGGAGGAGTGGGGACTTAAACTATGTAATTTGCAAATTACTGGGAGTTCAGTGTAGGCAAGTTTGAGGGTTTGAAATTCTTGTGGTGAAGGGGGTTGGAGGATTAATGTTAGAAGGTGCTATAGTTTGAATGTTTTTGTCTCTTCTAAAATTCATGCTGAAACTTTATTGAAGCTGCTATGGTTTGAATGTTTTTGTCTCTCCCAAAAATTCATGCTGAAACTTTATCTCCAGTACAATAAATATTGGGAGATTTGGCCTTTGAGAGGTGGTTGAATCATGAGGGTTCTGTCCTCAAGAATGGGATTAGGTGCCCTCAAGCTTGCCTCATGGAGTTATAGTCCCTTTTGCCCTTCTGCTTTCTGGCATGTCAACACACAGTTTTCCTCTCTTCCAGAAGATGCAGCCCTCACTAGACAACTAAACCGGCCACTGCCTTGATCTTGGACTTCTCAGGAATCCTATCAGGTTCTCATGGGGAAGATGAGAGAAAAATATCCTCATACTTCTGGCAGGGGAAGGGGAAAAGTAACCATTGTGAAATATGCTGAGAGCATTCTGTTCTCAACGTGTTCTGTTCTTAATGTGTCCTGTTCTTAACGTGTCCTTTTTTCAAGGAAAACTATTTTATCAGAGCCTGACAGTTTTTTCCAGGGCTTCACCAACTTAAGAGACAGGAAATACTTAACTCCAGCCCCTGCTGGCATTCTTGTCTCACCTAAGGGTGAACAAAATAGGTGGCAAAAAAAGAAAATCTACTTTCATAATGTATAAAGATCAGTATAGAATCATGGATTCAACCACATCTGGAAAGAAAAAAAAAAAAACAAAACAAATAAAAGTAGTCACATTATTACATATTATCATCATTGATATTATTTTGGAATTTAGGTGTTGATATGAGTTGGCTGTGTCCCCACCCAAATCTCCCCTTGAATTGTAATATTTCCTGTGTCAAGATCTGATGGATTTATAAGTGGGAGTTCCCCTGCACAAGGTCTCTTGCCTGCTGCCATGTAAGATGTGTCTTTGCTTCTGCTTTGCCTTCCAACATGATTATGAAGCCTCCCCAGTCGTGTGGAACTGTGAGTCCATTAAACTTCTTTCCCTAAACTACCCAGTCTCAGGTATGTCTCTATTAGCAGCATGAAAACAGACCAATATGGGTGTATTCACTGAGGCTTGATGAGTATTTTTTTCTTAAGGGAGAATCAGTTCTTCTCTACAATGTTCTACAAAAATATGCACACATACATACACACACACACACACACACACACACACAGGCTATCTAATTCTTAGAAATGAAAAACTGAAACATCAATAATGTTAAATGAAGAAAAGAAATAGCTGAAAGCATATGAAGAATCCCTACTGCTAATGATGAAAAAATTAGGAAGAACAACAATGGGTGTCTCCACAGCATTGATTCTACTCCTTCCCAATGGGACAACAACCATGCATATTTATGAGGACTGACCTCTTTCCTCTACTGCAGTGATTGTTTCAGAGATGGTCCAATCAAAGCAAACCTTAGTTCTTTTCTTAGACAATTGAGGGAAGAGGTCATCCTTCTCTCTCCTCTGATATGGGTAAGGAAGGATATATTCCCAGTGCTAGTAAAGAGCTTGCAAAACTAATTGCTGTCTCATTTGAATAAAAGCTTTAAAAAGTAAACTAATTTTCTAAGCTCACCTAGCTAGAAAGTAACAAAATAGGAATTTGAACAGCTCTTTGTGTGGCCCCAAAATCTATGCTCTTCCTTTCAACATCAGATACTGATATGGTTAGGCTTTGTGTCCCCACCCAAATCTCATATTGAATTGTAACCCCCAGGAACCTGGTGGGAGATGATTGGATTGTGGGGGTGTTTTCCCCAGGCTGTTCTTATAATAGTGAGTTCTCACAAGATCTGATGGTTTTACAAGTGTTTGGAAAGTTCCTCTTTCACTCACCTCCTCTCTTTCCTGCCACCTTATCAAGAAGGTGGCTGCTTCCCTTCCACCATGATTGTAAGTTTCTCTCCAGCCATGCAAAACTGTGAGTCAATTAAACTTCCTTTATTTACCCCATCTTGGGAAGTTGTTTGTAGCAGTGTGAAAATGAACTAATACAGATACCATTGCAATGTTTTACTTGTCATGTTTTTTTTTTCACCGTGTTATAAATTCCAAGGAGCTTAAGACTGGAGTCTAATTTTAGTTCCCAGTCTAAGTATATGTCATAAACAGAAAGGATGTCTAATAATTGTGTGTTGAATTAATGAAAAAGCGAATGAATTATATGAGAACTTTACTATGCAACTTAGAGAAACAAAATGGGAGCTGCAAGTCAGGGGTTGAGTTCTACTTGATACTTGCTTATGACCATAGGTAGATCCCCTCATGTAATGTTTAGTTCCTTGATCAGTAAAAGAGAGACAATAATAGTAATAATAATAGTAATGCCTAAATGTTCAGATTTGTTATTATTAATGAGTTCTATACCTAAAAAGAACTGGTAAATGTGTGAAGTGTTACACAGGCACTGCTAATAGGATTATACTACATAAAGACACAGAAACATCTGCACAGCCACAGAGGACAGTGTTTAAGGAGCAGCAAGAATTCTCCACTGACAGAACTAATTTATATAGCACATTAATGCTGTTGTGGGAAAACAAGACACTGATACCATTGAATTTCTGCTACTTGAACCCTAAATGGGTGCTGGTCGGCAAAGTAAACTCTAGTCAATTTTAATATCAGCCCATACTCAACAGTACAAAATGAAATTCATGGCTATTGGAAATAGATTTAGGAAACTTAGGAGGCAATCTTTAATCCTATTTATGCTGTGGACTTTGAACCTCTCATTTTCAAAATCATTAACAATTAGTTGTTCTGGCTCTAGCACAGGGATTTGGAGAGCTGGCAGGAGCATTGCTTCTACCTTCCCAACAAAGAAGTACTACACAAACTGCACATTAACAACTTCTTGAAACCACCAGAAAATTTAGGCTGCCCAGCAAAAATGTAGCCCCAAATCTGGGGAGAAATAGGTTTGCATAGGTGAAGACAGGATCTGACTACTTCCACATCTGAGGAAGATGCTAACTTATGCTTTATACGGTAAGAACATACAGTTAAATTTTTTAACGCTAAATAACAATTATAGGCTATTGATAGATATACGGCACCTGGGGACCACAGATATAGGGTAATGTGCACCCTTTGTAAGCTTTTCTCCATAAACCTTACCAGGCACTCACAGGGACGATCAGGGAGAATCCTGAAAAACATATTTTCTTAGCACTGACTAGGGAGACGACAAGTAACCACTGCAGGAACTAGAACTAGACCCCTGTCCTTTATCTCCCCTAGGGAAGAAAAGCCTTGATGTAAGGGAGGAAGAGCAACAAAATTGTTGCTTTAGGGTACTAGAAAAAGCAGCTAGGGAAGGAAGCAAAGGGGAAAATGCATTATGTATGGAGGAGAGGCAGGAATATATCATAGGCCCAGCACTATAGGTGGAGGAGTGGCAAGAGTACTTGTAACGGCCATACTCTGAAACAGAGTACAGCACCTACAAAAGATTGAGGCTTCACCAGAACATCTGAGAGTACCCTCCTTCCCTGCCTTATATCATCAGGCTAATAAGCATCAAGTGAAAATACTAATGGGATGTAGCTGGGAGGGCTACAAAAGAGACAGATTCTCTCTGGAGAGCAACAGTAAGAGAACACCCAAAGAGAAGGAGGAGATGGCAATGAGAAAATAGCAGCTAATAAACCAGTCGACACCTTAAACACATGTTACCACTAGGAGAATGTAAACTGTGGTGTGCTAAGAGAAACCATAGCAACAGCAAATATTAAAGTCAGCCCAACTACTGTCTAGATTAATGAAACTCCCACACTAATCCATGGCAGGAAAAAAAAGAGGTGGGCTCATCTTTAAGCATCAAAAACATATTTACCTCAGTATCTACTGTTTTGAGCAAGATGCCCAGATTTCAAAAATAAAAGCACAAGTTATTGAAAAAGTCAACAGAAAAAAACTCTGAAGAGAAAATGCAACCATCAGAATCAGACTCAGATATGGCATGGGTGACAAGGAACTTAAAATAATTGTTACACATGTGTTAAAGTCTCTGATGGGAAAGACAAAAAACATAAACTATCAGACAGGTAATACCAAAAATACTGACCCTGTAAGAAATAATCAAATAGCAATGCTATAAACTAAAAATATAGTAACAGAAATGAAGTATCCTTTTGACAGATTCATTAGTAAGCAGACTCAATACAGTCAAGGAAAGACTAAGTGAACGCAAAGAGAGTTGATAGAAATCTCTCAAAATAAAATGCAAAGAGAAAAAAAAAATGGAGCATTAAAAAGAACAGAGTACCTAAGAGCTCTGGAAAAATATCAAAGACTAACATATGGATCTTTGGATTTCTAGCAGAAGAAAAAAAAATGGGCAGAGAAATATATTTTATGTATTACATTACATATATATATTATATGTATATATGGGGTTTGTTGTTGTTGTTGTTGTTGTTGTTGTTTGAGATGGATTCTTGCTCTGTTATCCAGGCTGGGGTACAGTGGTGCCAATCAGCTCTCTGCAACCTCCACCTCCAGTGTTCAAGCTATTCTTCTGCCTCAGCCTCCTGAGTAGCTGGGATTATAGGCGTGTACCACCACACCTGGCTAATTTTTGTATATTTAGTAGAGATGGGGTTTCACCATGTTGATGAAGCTGGTCTCAAACTCCTGGCCTCAAGTGATCCACCTGCCTCGGCCTCCCAGAGTGCTAGGATTACTGACGTGAGACACCATGCCTGGCCAGGCAGAGAAATATGTGAAGAAATAATTTCCAAGAATTTCTCATAATTAGTGACAGACATGAAACCACAGATGCAAGAGCTTAGAAAAAAGCAAGTAGGATAAATATAGAAAAAAAAAATGAACATCCAAGCATAAACTGCTAAAAACCAAAGAGAAAGAGACTATCTTGAAGATAGCCAGAGGAGAAAACCACATTCATTACCTGCAGAGGAACAAATGTAAGGATGATAGCAGAATTCCTTGTAAGAAACCTAGGCAAAATAAAAGACAATTGAGTGATATTCTTAAAGTGTTAAAAGAAAAAAAAAAACAACTTGTCAATCTTGGAAACTCTGTATCTAGCAAAAATAACGTTTTTAAATTAATGAATTTTTTTCACACAAGGAAAAGTGGAGGGACTGCTTTGAGAACACACCTACATTGGTAAGTCTTCAGGAAGTTCTTCAGGTAAAGATGTATGACATCAATCAGAAACTTGGATCTACACAAAGATAAAGTGTGTCAGGAATGGAATAAATCATGGTAGTATAAAATCTATACCTTTCCTTCTGTTTAATTTGTTTTAACATCTGACTGCCTAAAGCAAAATTAGGACCAATGTTCTATGTGTTTACAGCATGAGTAAAAAGACAATTTTGACAATAGCATAGACCATGGGAGCAAAAAATTGGAAATATACTATTGTAAGGTCTGTACGTTATACTTGATTCAGTACAATTAAGTTAAAATGTAAACTCAGATTAAATAAAACTTTATATTACAAACCCTGGAAATCAATAATTATTTTCAAATGAAGTATAAACAAATGTCAATAGAGGAGATAAAACTAGTTTATAACATATACTCAGATCAAAAGAAGGCAGAAAAATAAAATGGAACAAATAAAAAATCGCCAGCAAGATGGTAGAATTTGATGTATTTGTGTCAGTGACAATTTTAAATGTGAATGGTCCAAACACACCAGTTAAAAAGAGAGATTGCCAGATTTTATATAAGAGTAAGACCCAATCATATGCTGTCTTCAAGAAATCTAATTTAATATGAAGGTAAAGTAAAAGAATGGTAAGAGATATATCATACAAACACTAAGCAAAAGAAATCTGAATTCACTATGTTAATACCAAACAATGCAGATTTCAGGAGTACTTAGGGGATAAAAGGAGACATTATATATTGACAAGGAGGTTAATTTTTCAAGAAGACATAAAACTGCTAACTGTAAATTTACCTAAAACAAAACTTCAAAATATATGAGACAATACCCAATAGAATTAAAGAAAAATTTTAAAATAGATATTTAAAGTAAAAAGAAAATTGATACACAAGGACTATAAATACCAATTCTAAGCGATTTCTTCCAAATAAATAGAAGAGGAAGGAACACTTCTCAACGGCTTTTATGAAGCCAGTATTACCCTTATACCAAAATCTTGCAAAGTCATTATAAGAAAACTACTAGACAATATACCTCATGAGTATAACACAAAAATCCACAACAAACTATTATTCCACCAAATTCTGCAATATGCTAATATATACATATATTAGTATATTATGGGCTAGTATATCATACATATTATATATTATAGTTTTTTATATGTGTGTGTGTGTGTGTATATACATATATAGTCCCAGCTACTCAGGAGGATGAGGCAAGAACATCTCTTGAGCCCAAGAAGTTAAGGCTGCAGTGAACTGTGATTATGCCACACTGCACTCCAGCTCAGGTGACAGAGACCCTGTTTAAAAATCAAAAAAAAAAAAAAACAAGGGAAAGAAAAGTATGTCATGAACAATTGATTGGAGGTTTTCTCAGGAATGTACAGTCAATTAATGTTAAAAAATCAATGAAATTCACAATATTTACAAACTAAAGAAGAAAAGCCATATGATTTTCTCCATAGTTTCAGAAAATTTGTTTGAAAAATTTAGCATGTATTTATGATACTTAGCAAATTTAGAACTGGAAGGAAGTTTCTTAACCTAATGAAGAGCATATATATAAACCTATGATGAACATCATACAGAATGGTGAGAAACTAAATACTTTTAAGGTCAGGAGTAGGAGCAAGGTAAAGTTGTACTCTCTCAACATTGCAATTCAACATACTTAAAGTTCTAGGTAGTTCTGTAAGGCAATAAAGAAAAAAAGTCATATATATAAGAAAGGAAGCAATAAAACTGTCTCTTTTTGCAGACAGTGTAACTGTTTATTTAGAAAATTTATAAGAAAATTAGATTTTGTTTTAGATTTTACTAAAAATTTTCTTTTAGATTTTACTAAAAATCTTCTAAACTATACGTGTCTTTAGCAAGGTTACAGAATACAAAATCAATAAGTATCTAAAAGTCAATTTTATTCTTACAATACCAGCAAGGAATATTTAATGTTTTAAATTTAAAAAAATATAATATCACCCTCACCAAAAAAAAAAAAAAAAATACCACACAAAATACTAAGTAC
Source organism: Papio anubis (assembly GCF_008728515.1). Lineage (NCBI taxonomy): Eukaryota > Metazoa > Chordata > Mammalia > Primates > Cercopithecidae > Papio > Papio anubis. Next base: position 45,948,332 of record NC_044980.1, on the reverse strand, counting down.
AAATCTAACAAAATATATGAAGAATATTGCAATAAGAACTGACGGAATAAGTTGAAGACTTAAATAAGGAGAAATACACTGGATAGAATTTAGATTGGAAGAATCAATGTTTTTAAGATGTCGGTTTTCCTAATTTAATCTATAAGGTCAATGCATCTCAAATGAAATACCAGCAAGTATTTTTGCAGATACAGAATAGCTGGTTTAAAATTTTATAGAGCAATGGGAAGGATCTAAATCAAAGAAAATAATACTGAAAAAGATAAATAAAATTGGAGAAACCATACTACACAATTTCAAGATGTACTATGAAACTTTGGTAATCAAGATAGTGTGGAACTGGTGAAAGGATAGACTCATATATCAATGGGATATTATAGGGAACTTCAAAATGGACACATATAAATATAGTTAAGTAACTTTTGACAAAAGTACAAAGACAACTTATGGGGAAAGGACAGTCAAAAAGTTCTAGGATAATTAGACATACATATGAATAAAAACATATCTACTACCTCATTTTTAAAATAACTCAAAATAAATTATAAACCTAAATGTAAAATGTAAAGCTATAAAAATTTGAGAAGAAATCATAGAAGTTCTGCATGACCTTGGTTTTTGTAAAATTGTAGCTCTAACACCAAAAATACAATTCATAAAAGAAGAAATTGGTAAATTAGACTCTTTCAAAATTAATTATTTCGATTATTTTTCTCTGCAAAAGACAAAGAATGAGAAGACAAGCCAAAATTTGGAAAAAAAAGAAATATAAACTATCTGGTAAAGTAACTTGTACACTGAATATATAAACACTCTTAACGACTAAATAACAAAAATATCTGATTTTTTAAATAGGCAAAATATCTGAAAATATACTTCACCAAAGAAGATATATAAATGAGAAATATGTGCAAGTAAGAGAGAAATGAATGAATTAGTCCTTAGGGAAATGAATGAATTAAAAGCACAACTATATACCACTCTGTATCTATTATGATACATGTATTAGAATGGCTGAAATTCAAACCAAAAAACTGACAATGCAAAGCACTAACAAGGATTAAGAACAACTATAATTCTTATACAGATGGTCCCCAAGTTGTGATGGTTTGACTTATTTTTTTTTTCAATTTTACAATGGGTTTTTATGGTATTAAATACATTTTTGACTCACAATATTTTTGACTGATGAGAGATTTTTGGGGAGGTGACCCTACCACAAGTCAAGAAGAATCTAAACATTCCTGGTGGAATTCGAAATAGAATAGCAACTTCAGAAAACAGCTTTGCAATTTATTTTAAAATGAAATATACATTTATCATATGACCTAGTATTCTCATTTTTAGATACTTATGCAAGCACATTGAAAACTTATGTTTACATAAAAATCTAAACATTCATGTTTATAGCACTTTTATTCATATTTAACAAAAACTGGATACAAGACACATTTCCTTTAACCAGTGATTGAATACACAAACTGTGGTACATCCATACAATGGAATACTACTCAGCCATAAAAAGGAATAAATTATTAATTTACACAATATAAATGAATTATAAACCTGTGTTACATATTATATGATTCCATTTATAATGATTCCATTTATATGACCTTCTGGAAATGATAAAACTGTAACCAAAAGACATGAGTGATTACTGGGTATTTGGAGTGGGGATGCAGCATGAGGAAATATTTGGGGAGATGGAATTGTTCTGTATGATTCTGTGATCATTCTGTATGACATGTGACTTTGTTCATTTGTCAAAATCCATAGAACTGTACACCACAAGAAACAAACATTATTGTAAAAAAATTTTAAACATAAAATCAATAAAATGAGAAAGCCAAATTTGACTGCAACAATGACAGGTGAATCTAAGTGTATTATATGTATATGATATCACCACAATAAAGGGGAAAAGGAAAGGAAGGAGCTGACCTAAGTAACTTTGTAAAACAGTGTTTTGTTGTAAGGCTCGAAACAAAAAGATCTGCATACAAGCACTGTACTCTAGTTGGTCAATTTGTGTCTTGTAAGTGTGGGATACTGTTAGCAAGTCTGAAACTACTTCAGATTTATACTACAGGTGAACTTATTGTAGGTGTATTGTAGGCAAGAAATGCCAGAATGCTCAGTGTAAGAAAAGACATTACAAATAAGCAAAGGAGGAATGGCTAGAATGAACCACATAGTGAAGGACTGAAGTTAGAGATATTAGTGGGGGGTTTGTGTGTATCTGTATTCAGATAGATAAATACAGCTGTGTGTGTTGACACCCCAGGAGCAGAAAGTCTCACTGACACCCAGATCTTGATTTCTAGTATCATACTCTGATTAAAGGAGCCAGGACTTCCTGGAGAAATGACTGGTTCTAGGGCTAGGTCACAAAAAGTACATGCTGAATGAATTTGGAGTATCTTGGGATACCAGAAAGTTAAAAAGTGCTCAGAAAAAGTGTGGAGAGGGATGGGCAGGAAGCTGGCTTTTCAAAAATAAATAGTGCCTAACTTGAAAGAAAGGGCTGTCAGTAGCAAAAGTTGGGACAATTTGAACAACAAAACAAGTAATAATAGAATTGGATTGTCACTTCCACTCCAAAGAATAAAACAAATATTCATAAGTCCATATTGATATAATACATAGCTGATTGATTATATAGATAAAAGATAACTCAGATAGAAGGCATGAGAGAATTACAAAATTACCCTCTCCCTTAAAGTATTTACTAATTACTGTGATGGTTTTTACTGTATGACACTTAAGAAAGTGAAGCTTAATTCTTTGATATACCTGCCTTGAGGAAAAGGAGCGTAATTGCCTCCCATTGAATGTGGGGGAACTTATTAGAAGAGTATAGAAAGGGAAGTGTAATAATGTGGTGGAGAAATCTGGCAGACACCATCCTCAACAAATGATCAAGATTAGTATCACTAGTAATAAAGAAAATACAAAACCTCATCAGAAATCACCAGACAAATCGAAAATGAGGAATATTCTGCAAACTACCCGGCTCTTCAAAAGAGTCCAAGTCATGAAAGACAAGGAAGGACTAAGGAACTTTCACAGATTGGAGATCAAGGAGACAAGACAACTAAATTCACTGTGGACTGAATACTGAAACAGAAAAGGAACATAGTGGAAAAACTGATGACATCCAAACAAGATCTGCTGTTCAATTTATAGTATTTTCCCAAAGATAATTTCTTAGTTTTGATACATGTTCCATAGCATAAGACGAATACTAGGGGCAGCTAAGAGAAGGGTGTAGACAATAAGGTATGGGATATATTAAGTAATGTTAAGTAAATGGGGTCAGGATATTAAGGACATTCTTATCTGTGTGAAAATATCTAAAACCAGACAGAATAAAATTTCTCTTAAAGGCAGCAGTAACGCCTTACTGATTCAAATATGATACATGAAATTAATTTGTAAATACTAACACAACCTTTTTCTGAACAATTTAATACTTTTCTGGCATATAATAGAAAAATTATTCAAGTGAGCAAGTTTATAGATCCATAAATATAATTATAGTAGTTGTGTTCTTAAAGTATGTCTTAGTTTTAATAAATTAAAGCTCACCAAAACCCACCATCCATTAATTACATAGATTGCCAGAAAGAGCTTTTTTTCTTTGCAGAATAAACTAAAATATTAATATTTTTTAAAATAATTTCAATGCACGCCTTAAAAAAAGAATGCTTTCCTAAATTTTATTTTTTTGATTCCAGTAGGTAGAAACATAATTAGCGACTGAAGCTGTAGACACTCTTCAGATTGAAGGAATCTTCAACAGGAAGAGGGGTTAAGAAGTTAAACCACAGTAACAATGATGCATCAGTGAAAGGCATGTTCCTTTTCATTCGTATAGTTTAAACTAGAAAACCTGTCATTTGAAAGAATAGATGTTCTTTGAGTCATGGGTGGCAACGTAAGTCACAAGCTAATCCTGACTTTTTTAGCCTGAAGCTGAAGTCCTTGATTCTCATTCTGACAATTTCCCTGCAGCATTCTGGTGTGCTCCAGTTATACATGCCATGGGGATTATCAGGCAGCAATTACAAACTTTCTTCTGTGTAGGTTCCTGATTATTAAGTTGACTGACTTATTTTAACTTTTTCCTATTGCTATCCTATCTTTAATCTCAGTTAAGATGGAATTCACAGTAGTCAAAATTTAAAACAAAACAAGACAGGTTTTGAAGTATATTTGAAAAACATGCTGACTTGTTAAACACAAGGATTTTGGAGATTGTGAGGGTGAATAAACATGAAGACATACAAAGATTCTAACATTGTGCTTTGCTTTTCCACAACAACTACAATGGCGCAATTAATAGACAACAACTTAGTGGGAGCATCTGAAGACTTGTTGGAGGAGAATGGAGTCAAAACAATGTAATTTAGATTAGGTTCAAATCTATTTGAAACTCTGCCTGAGTACCTGGAGACCCAGAGTAAAGAGTGCATAATTTGGCTCATTATATGGCCAAATGCAAACATGATAAAGCGAAAGCATATAATCGGGCCCTTAGCTCACTGTTGAGTTACTAGCCAAAGTCAGCCTGCATTCTGGGATTTGCTCTTGTCTTCTTAGGAAATGTTTGAGAGCTGAAATGTACCTCAGAGGAAAAGTACTTTGAAGTTGGAACCCTATGTCTTCTGTTCAGACCACCTGCCAAGTTCAGTGCTTCGACCTACTCTTCTGAGTTCTGTGGCTTTCCCAGCGCTTAGCTGCCTGCCTAGTGCAGGCCCAACGGTGTGGCTTGGCTCCACCTGAGACAGCTTACCTAACTCTGCCATGGAAACCAAACGCCTGGAACTCCACCAAGCCATACCCTCTGTGGCCTCTGCGTGAATCCTGCGTGTTGCTTGGATCCCCCCACCCCAGCTTTTGCCCATGGTTCTGATTTCCAGGGAGGTCTCCGTTTGTCTGTCTCTACAACCAGGCAGTAGGCACTGTGTTCACCTAACTGTGTCCCCAGAAAGAAAAGTAAACAAATGTTGGCAACTAGCTTGGGAGTATTTGTTGCAAACAAATAAACAATCAGATAGGGATAGGTGTCTGCTAATTATGGAGATAATTATAGTACATTAATCTTACAGTGAGTGGCTGGGTTTCCATTCAGATGGTGTGGGAAAAACAGCTTTGAGGAAATGACTTTTAAACTGACAGATTAAGAATGGGCTTGCCCTGGAGGATCCTTCCAGGCAAGGGAGAAAGCAAGTACAAAGGCCCCTACTGAAAATTGGTGGCAAGCTTGAGAAACTCAAGAAGGCTGGAATGTATGGCAGGGGATAGAGAACTCAGAGATGTCGATGGAGAGATAGACAGGGAAAATATCCCAGGAGGCTTTGGAGGCCAGGGTGAGGAATTCTCAGCACAAGAGAAAGCTGTGTGAGTTTTAACAAGGGCACAACCTAGTTTTATTTTATTTTAAATGACTGCTCTGGACTTTAGGGGACAGGACATTGGGTTCTAAAAGATAAATTTAAAGGGAACGATGCGGCATGGACTCTTCTGAGAGAGGCAGAAGTTTGTCAGTGGAAATCCTCTTTTTTTTCTAACCTTACGCAGGTGACCAGGCCCCCTCTGATTGACCCATTCCTTCTTTAGATCTATTAATGTCTTTTATCACAGTAAAGTCAGATCTTGCTGGGCTCCTTTTAAATATCTGCTTTTGAACATATCTGCTTTGATTCCTCGTATCTTGATTTGTGGTTTAACTCTCAGAGAGCAAATTTATTTTCTAATTTTCAGAAGAGTGTAACACCTTGTTACACTCTCTCCCCATACTGCATATATGATCAACTCCAAGTATGAATTAACTTGCTAAAAAAATTTTAAGAAAGAATTCCTTTAATATATTTGTGGAAGTAGAGGAGTTGGAGATATTAAAAGAAAAAAATAAACCTTTCCAGGTTCTTTCCACTGAAGTCCACGAAATACAATTCATAGCATTTAATTATAACAGCCTAAGAGCTATTGGAGACTTCAGAGCTGTTAAAATTGGTAACAACAAAATCTTAAATTTATGTAAAAACTTTCACAAGACACAGAAGCTTAAAATTCATCATCACTTCCTACTTCACTCAGTCCTCTTCTATCTAGATACAGAAGTCTCCTCTACAATGTTTTATTAAATTCTTGTATATCTCTTATTGCCAGTCTCTAATGAGGAAGACAGACCTATATCCAATTAGAATACCACCAAATGATTTTGTGATAATTAGAAAAATATATATATACCTTTGTCAAAACACTTTATTTCCACATGTCAGAATATTGTTGTAATAGACAGATATTTTTTGGAACAAAACACTTTACTGCCATCTGCCTGAAGTTTGTTTAAATAAATATCCAGCAAAAATGGTGCTCCATGAACTACACATATCACAAACAAGCACCCACAGTAGTCCTGATTGGCATTCTGTAGAAAGAGGATCTCCATGGATGAAGGAAGAGAAGAAAGGAGGGGGAGAAGGAGAAACTCTGCTTGATAGGTCAAGGAGTATGCAGAGCTGTCTAACGTTCCCTCAGTAGGAGCAAAACATCTTCAGTCCTAAAGATCACGTATATTCATAGCACTTCTTTGTGTTAGGTAAAAGAACAAAATCTCATTTTGCAAAGAGGAACAGCAGACTTGGCAAAATCCACCAGGTTGTGAAATATTACAGAGTTCAAGCCAGAATCCAGATGTTCTGACACTCCATCACGTTCCTTCCCACTAGACTATGCTGTTTTCTAACTTTCTTATTCCTTTATAGTCTCAGAGTTAATGTTTTTCAAAATAAACACCAATTATTCCAACAGAAGTAATTCTTAACACTTAAGGCTGTGTCATTTTATAGTAGGAAAGTCAGAACACTCAGTGTTTTTCAGTCCATCAAGGCCAGTACCATTTCTATCTCATAGTAACTCAAGACTCTTGAAATTAATGAATTGTTGTTCCCTTGGTAGCCAGTTTACTGGTGCCTGCAGTCTCTTGTCACCATTGTCCTTGTGCTCACAGTATCCATTATAGGGAAGAAAATAATGAGGAGAAAGCCTTGAAATACTTTTAGGTAAAGAGTTAAACATAAGCAGTTCTCAGAAGTTACATGCTAGGTTTCTAGAATAACAGCAGCAAAATAGCAGTAGGAAGGAGTTTAAAAAGAAAACATCAATAGAATCTACTGCCATTTAATGATGAACTAAAATATACTGGCTCTCCCTCTTTTCAATATAGTTAAAGCAGACAGGGTTCCCATCTGGTCATGGGACTGTCATGATTTACAAACTCCTGTGAAGCAGGATAACTCTAGGACGTATCTGTGAATAGACCAAAAAGAGATAAAGACCGTGGAAGAGGAACTAAAGGAGGACTGTCTGCTTGCTTGTTTATTCATTTTCTGGTTTGTTTATCATTCTGGATCATCTCAGTTGAGACACCTGAATATTAAAAATTGCTATTCACCAATAAGCAACTTCCATTTACACCTACTTAAAATTGTAATTCAGAAATGAGGGAAAACATTGTAGTTTCATAAGCCTGCTACACTATTCTAAATATCTTGGAATATTCAAAAAATATTTTATACTCTAACTTTTCTACAGGTAAAATTAACTATTAATATATTTATCTTACTTTTTATTCTGGTTATAGCTCTTACTTTAAAAAAATAAAACACAGCACTTGCTATTTTGCCCTCCCCCAGCACTTTCTCTCTCTCTCCTTCGCTCTCTCTCTTTCTATCTCCTATTTTTCTCTCATACACATAAAAATAAATACACACTTAGCTGAATATCACAAGGGGAAATATATGTCTACAAAGTTTCAACGCATAGGTTGTGGCATAGTGTCAATACCAGCTCCTGTGCTCATTTTTTTAAATAGTTTTCTATAAAACTATAGAGTCACATGTCTCTGTCACCTTCCTCTTCTATATTTCTATACAGCGCTTACCCCTCATTTTCTCATTATATCGTACTGAGAATTTCTGTTCTTGAATATTTGCGGGTTAGACAAACATAATGTCAATCAAAATAGCTATTCTTTTGTTTTCTCTTGTTTTCTTTTGATTATTCAGAATTGTTAATTTCATACCTAATGTTAAAAACTTTCTATGTAACATTTAATGAGGATATTTTATGATTTATTTTCAAAAATTATTGCATGCCTGTGTTCAAGAGAAGTATATTGACCCTGGCTTATCCCAATAGGTTTTACATTTTCCAGAGTGACAAGATTATTTCCTGTGATGAGAGTAGGAATAGAGGTGATGATGACTTTGTTCATTTTTGTTCATTTGCTGCATTGTATTGTTAACAGACAGTATGTTGTCAATTAGATTGTAAGACATTGGGGATCATGTAATTCAAAATGTAAACAAAACTGATGTTTGTTGTTTGGTTGGGCAATGAGAGACTGAAAGCTGGCTTTGTCACAGATCACTGACTTCTCTCATTTCTTTTTGAAGGACTGTGTGCAAGTTTAAGAGTAATTAAACTACGTTATGCAGGTCAACTATCTTGGCCATGGCAGGTTAGAAAGTGAAATAATTTCATAACTTGTTTGATAATTACTAAGCCTGAAGACGTACCTTATTTGGTCACTAAGTCAGGAGTATTAACTTACCAATATTGGATTATCTAAACGCAAAACATGTGCCACCGTAGAGATTGCTTTGAAGATAAACACACAAACATAAGCATACAAAAATTCTGAAATTTAAAGCCTTATGAAGTTTCACTAATGTTAGATAAAATGTAAAATGTCAAAGAGATTATATAAGTAGGTACTTAAACATTCTTTACCACGAGAATGATTGGATTATAGTTGAATATGAATATAAAGTCTTCTCAATTAAGTGAATTTGTTAATACACAATGGTACCGTAATACTAATATTTCACATTTGTTTAGCTTTTTTAAGTTTTAAAAGCACTTTCACATCTGTTATATCATTTTATACGTAATTTTATTCAATATAAAATTGCCATAATAGTGATTATTAAACTGCAAATAATTTAAAGAAACAATCTGTATAGGTGCATTACAAGTAGTACATTTAAAGTTCTTTAGTATATGCAACACTGGAATGCTTGTATTAAAACTGATTTCTCAGAAATTAGTCTACTCCACAGTAGATACAAAAAAGTATTATAATTCAGGCTGTACTTCAGCAAAATGGACAACTGAAGAAATTATCTGGGTAAAAAAAATCGAAAAAAGAAATTTAAAACCTATGATATTTACCCTCAAAAGTTGAATTGTTACTATCCAGACCAACAAAAAAGATTGGTTGGCATGTTTTGGTTTCTAAATAGTGTCAGGCAATATATCAGATCAATTAAATCACAGTTTCATGGATTGGAATCAACCACGTTATATTTTGAAGGTACCCAGGTGATTCCAATGAAGGCTGAGAACTGTGATGTGATCTGGTGACGTAACAGTATTCACATCATCTATTTTAGTGTAAAACTATCACAGTCACAGAATATTACACATATATTAAAATCATATTCAAAACGCATACTCTCTATATCTAAAAATTGTCTATTTTTTAAAATCTAAAATATTACTTTGTGAATACATAACATTACATAGTATAGTTATGCTATAGTACAACAGAAATACAAAATTTATAACCCACCAGTCCTAACCACTAAAAGTTCACAATAGAAACTGAATTTTGGAGGATTATTTAAGCAGTAATGTCTTCCAAAACTAAAAGAAGTAGCTACACATACAAATGATGTAAATGCCTAAATTTGAAAAAATAAAGACAAAATTAATTTACACATGTGTTTTAATTTTTTAATATATTTTCGATTGTTACTGAGTACAAACATTAGCATCTGTGGGGAAAATAAATCTGTTTTCAATTTTCTGGAGTTCTAGTTTTAATATGTAATAGTAACAAGCAGTGATTGTACATTTCTTTTTAAAATGACTGCCTCATCCCTGATTTCCTTCATCCTCATTTTTGACCTGAGTCACATATTTTACTCTGTCCTTTACCTAGAGTCATAAACGCTAAAAGAACAGTGTGCTACTGTCGATCATTGGATCAGCAAAAGCAGACTCCAGTGATGCTTATCTTACTGAGATGCATGACTTCAGCATCTCTGTGAGCCAATGAAAACATTAAAAGACTGACTCCTACAATCTTCCAGGAGTGAATGTCAACATCATGGAGTTCCATCACCTGACAAACGTTTAACGACAGCAGCAGATTATGGCCCACAAACTGTTGACTGGTACGTTAAATTTTAGAGCTATTATGCTTTAGGCATGGATGTATATTTTTATTACAAACTATATTAACAAAGACATTTAATCATATCTTCATTAACTTTCTAGCTCAGCTTCCAGGAATAAGTGCCATCAGCTTTCATGATATTTTGAATATAATTGATTATTGACACCATTATCAATATAAATTGTGGCCAAAGGAAGTCAATCAGATGCACCTAATAAAGTTAAATGCACTAAAACATGAATATTCCAGATGGCTGAATCCTTGAACAGATAATTAAGGTACACTCTTATTTCATTTTTCACAAGAATAATCTATTCTGGACATCAGCCAGGAAACAAAGTAGGAGAGTTTTTTCCCCATTGCTAAGAGAAAAGACTGTTTATTCACTGTGATTAGCCAAACAATTTATATGATTACTCCCATAAATATAATCATTTTGAAAAATTAATGAGAATTTTACATCTAGTCCAACAAAAGAGGCAGAATCATCTTTATGAAGCGTCTTCTATTTTAGGGATAATAGGTAAATATTCATATAGCATATCACATAAATGCTAAATTCAAAAAGTTATTTTATGTTTTTAATATATAATTTGTAAAAACAGTTTCGTATATATTTCTGAGAGAAACTTTGCATTTTAAAGTCTAAATTAAAATTAAATGGAAGAAAAGAAAATGGATGCTAAAATTTATTTACCCGTAATTGGTGGATTCTTATTGATTACATTTATAACACTAAAAAATATACTTTCTTGCAGAGAACATGAACAACCAAGCATTTACATTTAGACTTTGTTCCCAGGGGTGGGAGAAATCTTTGGATCCAGTTACAAGCTGATTATCTGAAACAGTTAAAAAAAAAAAAAAAAAGTGACAAATACGGGTGCATCCTAATTGAATTGTCCACTTCATTTTGCCCATTCTGCAGTGTAAGCAATAGGCTAAATCCTGTTTTTAGCTATGCAGGATAAAAGACTATTTGAAGTTGTAGTCTATAGCTGGCTTTTCACAGTAAATTGACCTTGTTCAGCAGAGCCAATGTCATAATGCTCTGCTTTATCTAGGCTGAGAGAAAAAAAATCACAAATTGCTTCTGCATGATTAGTTCTGCCACTTCAAACGTGTTTCTTCCGAGTTTGCTTCTATACTTACTGCTAAAGATACGTGCCACTGGGAAATGCTGATTCAACTCTGAACTTCTTCAATTAAATAACCCTTTAATTGCCAGTTCATGAAATTATAACCTTTAGAAAATGTGACATAAAAGCATGTTCCATATGTTGGAAATATAAAACTTTATAAAAAGATGAGTCATATCTTATACAATATATCAAAATTAAATTTAATGCAAAATTAGTTGAAGTAATAAAAATAATTGAAAGTTGAATTTGAGAAGTTGGAAAATACATTTAATCACTATAAAAGATGTATAGGGTTTTTTTTCTGAAATATCTAGACTACTTCAAATATTGCAATAACACACTGGAAATGTACTTTTCTTTATATATAAAAGTTTGCATTCTGTTTTAGGAACTGTTACATTTGAGTTTGAAAACATATGAATACAACTTAATGTTTACTTAGTCAAGAAAAAAAAATTGTATGACCCATTGTTATAAAAATATTAAGAAGCAGTAATTCCCAAATATATAATAAACTGTCCATTTTACCAAAAAAAAACACTAATGATTTACATACCCAATTAGAATAGAGACACAGTTTTCTAAATAAATAGCATGCCAATGAAATATGGTCCAAAAATATGGTTTCTTCCTGCTCCTGACTTCTTTTACCAGTCAGTATAGACTTCTAAAGCCATTGATTTATTAACTTTACACCTCATCAAAATATAAGTATAGTGACTTTGATAATAAAAAAGGAATTGCGTCAAATATTACCAATCCCAGAAGACATAGCTGGGATTGAATTTACTGATAATACCCCAAATAGAAATGATATCTAAAGAAATTACTTTTACTTTGAGTTCATGGATTTATTTTCTACTATCAAAACTGCACAATCATAAAAATGTTCAAGACAATGAAAATATAGCAAGTGAGAATACTGGAATTAGTGAAAAAATAGGGTTGCTTTGGTTTTTGTTTCATTGTTTGTTTAGATTGTCAAATGCTGTAGTTCTAAACTATCTTAAGATCAAATACTTATATAGAATAGAAAACTCTTGGTAACATCACTTTGAGTCCGTTTTGAAATTTTATATACTATATTATACATCTAAATTAAAATATAAACTAGATAGCAAACTAAAATAATTATTCAAATAATTGAGATTAACTCCTCAAATGTTCAAGTTAGTCACTAGAACCTATCATCTGTGCTTTTACTTCATTTGTGTTGTGCTACTGCTGAGAAAAGTATAATAGGTAATTGAAAAATAAGATTTGTTAAGTGTTTATAGGAAAGGAGAATAAGTGAGGAATACAAAATTCATGGGGCTGATTTGTGCTAAAGCTGTTCTATCAGATACAGATAGGAGTGACCCAAAGTAGATAGATCCACTTAAAGGTGAAGAGTAAACTAGAAATGTGTTACCTGACAAATAATTCTGTATATCAAAAGATTTTGCTAACCAGCCTGACACATAATTGGCACATGTTGTCATCTTCCATTAATCTCTTTACAAATGATGACAGCACTGAGAAAGAAAGAATTGAATATTTTTATGAAGTTATGGGCATTTTTCTGGATCAGAAATACATATATATATATTTCTAATTAATAAAAATTTGTGATTTGTTTACAGTCTAATTTGATACTATGAAAGTATTACATATTAAACATAAGAGTGCTTCATTATGTGATATCGTGTTAACATTTTCTGGGAAACAGCTTAAATCAGTCATAGGCATTTTATGTGCTTGAATCCTGGAACTCCAATATGTTTTACCTGTGGTAATCAGGTAAGTCACAAAACAAAATTGTAATTTTAAAAAATGGTATTATTGGCAAAAACTGCAATTACTTTTGCACCAGCCTAACAAATAAAGGTAAATTCTGGAATGAATTTATTGAATTATTTTTTTAAATACACATTAATATATGCGGCAGGTTTAAAATTTTTTTCTCCTAAATAAAGAATACCACATTGATACAGGGGTGCTTCCAGCTTGATGAAACACAGTGACACCAGTCAATTATCTGTTTTGTAAGGAGATTTTCCACAGAAAAGTAGATAACATTTACATCTATGAGTTGGTATTCACAAAGGCAACTTACAGTAAAATATAAATGTAATTCCTTTAATTTCTACAAAAGAATTTAATTATTTTACTACACTTGATAAAATCCCTATGGGGTACACTGAAGCAAATACTAACTTCGGGTTCCCCCAAAAAATTGTTAGCAAAACAATGTTAAAATCATGATTGTAAATTGTATCTGCTATATGCATAACCAGTCTCTGACCTGTGAATCCCATGTCTCCATTCATTGTTTTGGCCCATTTTCCTAAAAACCACCAAGTAAGGTATGTAAAGGTCAGAGGGAGGATTAGATCTCTACATGCTTGAACATTCCCAACTTAAGAAAAAAAATGCCTTAGAATCCTGGACTCAGGCCACCAAAGTAGCATTATGCCCTTGAGAAAAAACAATTTGCAGCTTGGTGCTATGAAGACACTTACTGAACATCAATTGAGTGTTATGTTCAACTGAAAAGCATCTTCTAAGCTAGCTCTCTATTCCATTTGGTTCATACTCAACTGCTAATTTCCCCCTTCTCTTCTATGCTACCTGCTCTCTATCTGCCCATGAACATAAAAGATACTCCCTTCCCCACCCCACCCCACTTTCAAATAAAAGAAAGGAAAAGGAAGAAACAAAGGAAATTAAAATTAAATTATTTTGACTTTGCTACTTCTAGAGTTACTATTTCATACATTTCTCCTTCCATTTTCTGCCAAATTTCTTTAAATATGCTTTATGTTTACTGCCTCATCTGTTTCTTCTTCATCACTCATTGCCTAACTCCTCCCCCTACTATTCTAGTGTAATTTTGTACTGCATGGTTACTAAATCAAATGGGACAATCAGTTGGTGATGTTTTGTTTTGTTTTGTTTTGTTTCTCACCTCATTCAGGTTGAGCTTTAATTCCTCTCACTGAGATTCATCACTTCCTTATAAAATTCCATTTTCTCAGTTGTTCAATAGAAGAGTGAAGAGAGGACATCACTGTTATTCTCCAGGTTAGTCAAACCAAACAGACCCTATATTCTATCAGCTTCGATGTTTGTGACAGGACACTGGTCCAATTCAACAGTTGTCTCTGTAGCTTCTCCACAGTTATCGAAACAAATCTGCAGGGACTTTTCCACTTGGGTATTCAATTTTGACCCCACACACAGTATATCTAAAATTAAAAAGCCCCTACATTTCTCTATGTCTGTAATAGTACTGAGATAATGCTATCAACCATTCTTAAGCTTTGAGTCATTTATTCTTTTCCCTGCCTCCAAGTACTGACTGTACCACTCCCATTGTCAGCAAGTGTTCTCAGCCTTCTTCAAGTCCAGAGCAATATTTCCAAATGCAATCTGCAGCCCTCTGTCTGAATGACTATCAATACATCAAACTTAAAAATATAAAAGCAAACCAAGAGTTTATGTTTCCTTCTTTTCTCACTTGGTATTAAAGACATTGTCTTTCTCCCAATTACCAAGGCTCAAGCCTGCAAATCACCGCACTGCATATTCTGAATAAGTTGTAAATAATTCTTAATCTGTTTCCTCACCTTCATGCGTTCATTTATAAACACTTTCATGCCTTCAATTGGTTAGGCAAAGTTCAATCACAAATTGAAGAAGCAATGTGTCTGTCTTTAACTCATTACCTAATTGGGGCTCTAAATATGTAAATAACATGGTGGTAATTCAGATAATGTGAGATCACTAACTTGGGGACTAAATAGATGAGACTATCAACAAAGAAAGACAAGTTTCCTTGTCTTTTTTTCTATAGATTTTAGAGAATAACAAATGAACTTTTTTTTTAACACAGTGAAGAGACAGCATCAACTTATGTTGAACTTGTCAGATGGAACTAGGCTACTGATACTCTTCCGGACATTAAAAGGTGAGGTAAAATATGGGTGTGGAAGATAGTTTGAAAGAGAAAATATAATAGTGTTAGAAAAGAAGAATGTAGAGTGCTGATATTTAAGGAGCAGGAAGAGGAGAGAAATTAGCGAATGAATGTGAAACAAGGGATGTTAAAAACTTTTCTAAGTTGAGAAAATATCCTTTTATTCTCTTTCTACCATATCCCCTTCAGGTTTTTTGTTTTTTGGTGGTGGTGGTGGTGGTGGTGGTGGTGTTTTCTTTTCTTTCTTTCTTTTTTTTTTTTTGATGGAGTCTGGCCCTATCACTTAGGCTGGAGTGCAGTGGCATGATCTTGGCTCACTGCATCCTCCACCTCCTGGGTTCAAGCAATTCTCCTGTCTCAGCTTCCCGAATACCTGGGATTATAGGCATGCACCACCATGCCTAGATAATTTTTGTATTTTCAGTAGAGACGGGGTTTCACATGTTGGCCAAGCTGGTTTTAAACTTCTGATCTCAAGTGATCCGTCCACCTCGGCTTCCCAAAGTGCTGGGATTATAGGCCTGAGCCACCGTGCCCGGCCCTCTTCAGGTTGTTTAATGCTCTATTAAACCATTTACATATTTTATTTTAAATGTTGATTTTCTTGTCTCTCTCCCTTCATAGACCATCAGTTTTTTGAGGACAAAAAGTGTGTTTGGTACATCTCTCTCTCTTTAGTGCCTAGTGTATTGCCTGTAATATAAAACATGCTCAAAAACTTTACTGGCTTAATTAATAAATGACAGTGTTATCCAAGAATTCAGAAAACAAAAAATATTGGAGAAAGATGCCTTAACAACATGGAAGAAAGGAGGGAAAATGAAATCAGAACATTTGATTTGAAAACTTAACTTGAAGGTTATTGATGATGATAGTAAGAATAGTTAGTAGAGTGTTGAGAATAAAGCCAGACTGCAAGAGGTTGAAACATCAAACACAGTTTTATAGTAGGTCATACGGGGAGACCACTCTGGAGACAGATTTCAGAGTTAACGTAAAAAAGGAGTCAGAGAGGCAGATAGTAAAAGAAAAATTACTTGCATTCCAATCATATGGCTAGAGAATCCTCCAGCAGAAAGTCTACTCTAAACTGGGTTAAGTTAGTATTTAGCAAAAAGCAGCAGATTTAAGTAGAGACAATGCTGAGCTCATGAGATAAAGAGCAAGATAAGGCTATAAATGGCAAATAGAGCATGTGATGAGAACTGGGAAAGATGTGGAGAAGTTTAGGAAGCATTTTGTGAGGGGAAGTAAGACAGACAAATGGTTTAGGAATAGGCTGCCACTTTCCAGCGTTGTGTAGGAGATGGCAACTTTAAGTAGCTATAGAAGTCTTCATGGAATCCACATCAAGGAAAGATCTGTTTTCTTCTTAGGAAGGAGTGGCTGAAGCTTTGAGTATTTTTGTTTGTTTGTTTTCCATTTGATTTTATAATGTTTTTTATTTTACTTTAAGTTCTGGGATACATGTGCTGAACATACAGGTTTGTTACATAGGTATATATGTGCCATGGTGGTTTGCTGCACCCATCAACCCATCATGTAGGTTTTAAGCCCTTCATGTATTAGGTATTTGTCCTAATGCTGTCCCTCTCCCGCCTCATGCCCTTTCAGGCCCTGGTGTGTGATGTTGCTCTCCCTGTGTCCATGTGTTCTCATTGTTCAACTCCCACTTTGCAGGGGCATGAATGAAGCTGGAAACTATCATCCTCATGAAAGTAACACAGGAACAGAAAACCGAACACCGCTTTGGGTATATTTTTTAAGCAGCAGCAAGAGATTCAATCACAAATTAGTGGGAGATGATGACTCCAATGATAGAAGATAACCTAATGTTCAAAATTCCAGAAAGGGGTGAAATTCTGGGAGATTTAACTTTGTGAAGAAGGGAACAAAGAGGGGCAATATTTTCTTCTGAGTAGGATGAGATACTATTAGGCTGGGAAAAGAAGTGAACAAGCATGGTTGTAAGACAGGGAACGCAAGATTTTTTGTTAAATTAGGAATTGAGAATGAAAAAGATAGAAAAAGAATTGGCGGTTTGAGAAAAGAAGAAACAGTTTAAAATAACTTCTGCAGGTATTTGGAAACTTGAATAAAAAATAAATGAGATAAATTAGTTTTTTAAATTAAGATTACTGTACGCTATCAAGGGTCCAACTTAGATTACACATTTACATTGAACTTAATCCACTTCTGTAATTTTCTCCAGCTCTATCCAAATTGCTTGTGAGTGGAATTAGAGAAAATTGATCATTTGGTTGAACGAGGTTTGGGGAATTAACTGACAAACTGAAATAATGTGTCAGTTTGCTAGGGTTAGGAAATGGAAAATGATAAGGAAGATAGAGATGAAATAACTGAGCATGGAATCCATTATAGTTTGCATATGAAGTGAAACAAGAAAGGGACTTATAAAATCAAATTGGATTAAGAAACTTGTGTTAAGTGTAAGGTCAAAAGCAATGTTTAGTAAACATGAGAGAGAGAGAATGGCAGCAAGCTGTAGTGTCAAGAAAATTTCAAAACATTATAGATATAGAATACTTTGGGACACAGATAAAGTCCATAAATTAAAAAGGAAAGTGGAATAATGAAAAGGAATTTGTAGAACAATCTCTTGAAAACACTGAAAGGCAGCCAGAAGAATCCTCATCCTGCCAGCTCTCTCAAACAACAGAATGAAGGGTGAATGTTACCATTCTGGAATCAGACATAGCTAGGTTCAAATCATGACTGTTTCTCCTTATGTAAGTAACCATAGGCAAGCTACTTTTCTGTGCCTCACTTTCCTTATCTGTCAAACAGGAATGTGCCTGCTTCCTAAGGTTGCTGGGAAGGTTACATGAGATAAAAGAGTTTAGTACAGTGTAAGCTGAGAGCAGGTGGTTTGGAGCATGGACTCCGGAGAAGCACTGCTTGTGCTTGAATCCCAGCTGTGCCACTTACTGGTTTTACAACCTTAGGCAAATATTAACCTCTCTGTGCTTCAATTTTCTTGCATGAAAATGCGCATAATAATAGTAACTAACTCATATGGTGGTTGTGAAGATTAAGTGAACCACATGAAATTGCTGCTCTTCAATCATTTTTGACCTGTAAGAATAGCAATTTTATATAGTTCAACCTAATAATACATGCACATTGTTTAATTTTTTTTATTTTTTGAGACGGAGTCTCGCTCTGTCCCCCAGGCTGGGATGCAGTGGCCAGATCTCGGCTCACTGCAAGCTCCGCCTCCGGGGTTCAAGCCATTCTCCTGCCTCAGCCTCCCGAATAGCTGGGACTACAGGTGCCCGCCACCTCACCCGGCTAGTTTTTTGTAGTTTTTAGTAGAGATGGGGTTTCACTGTGTTAGCCAGGACGGTCTCGATCTCCTGATCTCGTGATCCACCCGTCTTGGCCTCCTAAAGTGCTGGAATTACAGGCTTGAGCCAACGTGCCCGGCCATGCACAGTTTAAGATAGAGCATGGCACATAATACGTGATCGACAAAAGTTATTATGAAAGGATAGCTACTACTACTATTACTACTAGTACTGGTACAACTAGTAAAATAAAAATTCTTAATGTGGCAGAGTCTAAAGGGTTTCAGAAGTAACAATGAGAAGACAGGTCTCAATTAAGGCAAGGCAGTGAAGACAATATAATAAAAACAACCAGGAAACACATTCCATTAAATTCTTTGTCAGTACAATAAGGTTCCGAAATGCACACAGCCTGTCACTTCATCTTGTTCAAATCAACATCCCCACCTACCTGGGTAATGGTAACTTTCCCCCAATTTAATTATCTCCCTTCAGTTTGTTTTCTCTAATCCCTATCGCATAATACTCTCAAATTTTTCTTTCTAAAGAGCCAATTTTCGTGTCTCATTTTATCCTTAAAAAAATGAATAAAATTCATGCTCCTCATGTTTGTCTTCAAGAACTGATGTGATTTGGCCCCAAAGCCTATATTCCCCATATACTCCACCCAAACCTACTGCTTCAGTTAAACCAGACTACTCCTAGCTTTGCAAATATGATGTATATTCCCACCTTGTCCCCATCTGACTGAAATATATTTCCAGGCTCTTGGTCAGTGCCTATTCATAACCTCAAGTTCCATTTCAATTTCTCATTGACTAGTAGACTATTGAAATTTCAGTTCCCCACTTCACTCATATCTCTCTCATATCTGAGCTACCCAAGTGCTGTGCAAAGATCTGTAACACTACTTTCGTTTGTTTTGTGTGTGTAGGTGTGTATTCTATTCTCTCATCAGTCTTCAGGAACCCTTAAGACAGAAAGCATATTTGAAATCTCTTTGTATTCCTCATTGAACAACCACAGTTGCCTTGTATTACATTATTATAACATTTATAGATGTTTACAACAATTTTAGAGTGACAAATATTGGGAGAACTGAAAACTAAGAAGATAAATTTTTGATACTCCATAAGTGAAATACACAGTCTCAATTCAGATGTGAAAATTGCTCACCTAGCAAAATTTAGAAGAAAACAAAGAAAAGTTTACTTCCTACCATTCTTAGATCTATACTAGTGTAAATCCTGTTAGATTGTCCTTACAGATAGATGAGAATACAAAGAACAGAATCCAAAGGACCTTAATAAATTTTATCACAGAGACTATAAATAAATTTTATTATTTTGAATATAAATAGAACCTTATATTCTATTACTTAGAATATAAATAAATTATTTAAAAGATAGATTGAACCTTATATTCTATTATTATTTAGAATATAAGGCTAAGTGTCTATAATTGACTATGGAGGAAGCATCTTAGAAAGTGTGTAGATTTTTTTCTAACGAGCCCTGTGGTTAAGATTGGAAATATTTTAGGTGTATGCAAAATCAATGGGAAATTACCTCACTGGAATTTTTTAAAATTTATATGATTACAACATTAAGAATGATTCCTGGGGAAGTGCCCAAGATGGCCAAATAGGAACAGCTCCAGCCTCCAGTTCCCAGCATGAGTGACACAGAAGATTGGTGATTTCTGCATTTTCAGTTGAAATGTTGAAATTTCAACTGAAATTTGAAATCTCACTGGGGCGTGTCGGACACTCGGTGCAGGTCAGCAGGTACAGCCCGACCAGCGAGAGCTGAAGCAGGGCGAGGCATCTCCTCACCTGGGAAGCGCAAAGGGGAAGGGAATTCCTTTTCCTAGCCAAGGGAAACTGAGACACACAACACCTGGAAAATCGGGTAACTCCCACCCTAATACTGTGCTTACCAAGGGTCTTAGCAAAAGGCACACCAGGAGATTATATCCCACACCTGGCCTGGAGGGTCCCATGCCCACGGAGCCTCCCTCATTGCTAGCACAGCAGTCTGAGATCTAACTGCAAGGTGGCAGCGAGGTTGCGGGAGGGGGCCCACCATTACTGAGGCTTAAGTAGGTAAACAAAGCTGCTGGGAAGCTCGAATTGGGTGGAGCCCACCGCAGCTCAAGGAGGCCTGCCTGCCTCTGTAGACTCTACCTCTGGGGACAGGGCATAGCTAAACAAAAAGCAGCAGAAACCTCTGCAGATGTAAATGTCCCTCTCTGACAGCTTTGAAGAGAGCAGTGGTTCTCCCAACATGGAGGTTGAGATCTGAGAACGGACAGACTCCCTGCTCAAGTGGGGCCCTTACCCCTGAGGAACCTAGCTGGGAGACATCACCCACTAAGTGCAGACCAACACCTCACACCTCACATGGCTAGGTACACCTCCGAGACGAAGCTTCCAGAGCACGAATCAGACAGCAACACTTGCTGTTCAGCAATATTCTATCTTCTGCAGCCTCCACTGCTGATACCCAGGCAAACAGGGTCTGGAGTGGACTTCAAGCAAACTCCAACAGACCTGCAGCTGAGGGTCCTGACTGTTAGAAGGAAAACTAACAAGCAGAAAGGACACCCACACCAAAACCCCATCAGTATGTCACAATCATCCAAGAACAAAAGCAGATAAAACCACAAAGATGGGGAAAAAGCAGGGTACAAAAGCTGGAAACTCAAAAAATCAGAGCACATCTCCTCCTCCAAAGGAATGCAGCTCATTGCCAGCAACAGAACAAAGCTAGACAGAGAATGACTTTGACGAGTAGAGAGAAGAAGACTTCAGTTGATAAAACTTCTCACAGCTAAAGGAGGAACTATGTGCCCAGGGCAAAGAAACTAAAAACCTTGAAAAAAGAATGGAAGAATGGATAACTAGAATAATCAATGCAGAGAAAACCATAAATGAACTGATAGAGATGAAAACCATGACACAAGAACTATGTGACAAATGCACAAGCTTCAGTAACTGACTCGATCAACTGGAAGAAAGTATCAGTGATTGAAGTTCCAATGAATGAAATGAAGCAAGAAGAGAAGTGTAGAGAAAAAAGAGTTAAAAGAAATGAACAAAGCCTCCAAGAAATATGGGATTATGTGAAAAGACCAAATCTATGCCTGATTGGTGTGCCTGAAAGTGATGGGGAAAATGGAACCAAGTTGGAAAACACTGTGCAGGATATCATCCAGAAGAACTTCCCCAACCTAGTAAGGCAGGCCAACTTTCAAATTCAGGAAATACAGAGAACGCCACAAAGATACTCCTCGAGAAGAGCAACTCCAAGACACCTAATTCTCAGATTCACCAAAGTTGAAATGCAGGAAAAAGTGTGAAAGGCAGCCAGAGACAAAGGTCGGGTTACCCACAAAGGGAAGGCCATCAGAATAACAGCAGATGTCTCGGCAGAAACTCTACAAGCCAGAATAGAGTGGGGGACAATATTCAACATTCTTAAAGAAAAGAATTTTCAACCCAGAATTTCATATCCAGCCAAACTAAGTTTCATAAGTGAAGGAGAAATAAAATCCTTTACAGACAAGCAAATGCTTAGAGATTTTATCACCACCAAGCCTGCCCTAAAAGAGATCCTGAAGGAAGCACTAGACACAGAAAGGAACAACCGGTACCAGCCATTGCAAAAACATGCCAAAATATAAAGACCAATGATGCTAGGAAGAAGCTGCATCAACTAGCGAGCAAAATAACCAGCTAATATCATAATGACAGAACCAAGTTCACATATAACAATATTAACCTTAAATGTAAATGGACTAAATGGTCCAATTAAAAGACACAGACTGGCAAATTGGATAAAGAGTCAAGACCCATCAGTTTGCTGTATCAGGAGACCCATCTCACATGCAGTGACACATATAGGCTCAAAATAAAGGGATGGAGGAAGATCTACCAAGCAAATGGAGAACAAAAAAAGCAGGGGTTGCAATCCTAGTCTCTGATAAAACAGACTTTAAACCATCAAAGATCAAAAGAGACAAAGAAGGCCATTACATAATGGTAAAGGGATAAATTCATCAGGAAGAGCTAACCTAAATATATATGCACCCAATACAGGAGCACCATTGTAAGTCTCCTTAGAGACTTACAAAGAGACGTAGACTCCCATACAATAATTATGGGAGATTTTAATACCCCAGTGTCAACATTAGACAGATCAACAAGACAGAAAGTTAACAAGGATATCCAGGAATTGAACTCAACTCTGCACCAAGCGGACCTAATAGACATCTACAGAAGTCTCCACCCCAAATCAACAGAATCTATATTCTTCTCAGCACTACATCGCACTTATTCCAAAATTGACCACATAGCTGGAAGTAAAGCACTCCTCAGCAAATATAAAAGAACAGAAATTATAACAAACTGTCTCTCAGACCACAGTGCAATCAAACTAGAACTCAGGACTAAGAAATTCAATCAAAATAGCTCAACTACATCGAAACTGAACAACCTGCTCCTGAATGACTACTGGGTACATAACGAAATGAAGGCAGAAATAAAGATGTTCTTTGCAACCAATGAGAAAAAAGATACACCACACCAGAATCTCTGGGACACATTTAAAGCAGTATGTAGAGGGAAACTTAAAGCACTAAATGCTCACAAGAGAAAGCAGAAAAGATCTAAAATTGACACCCTAACATCACAATTTAAAAAACTAGAGAAGCAAAAGCAAACACATTCAAAAGCTAGCCGAAGGCAAGAAATAACTAAGATCAGATCAGAACTGAAGGAGATAGAGACACAAAAACCCTCCAAAATATTGATGAATCCAGGATCTGGTTTTTTGAAAAGATCAACAAAATTGATAGACTGCTAGCAAGACTAATAAAGAAGAAAAGGGAGAAGAATCAAATAGACGCAATAAAAAATGATAACGGGGATATCACCACCGACCCCACAGAAATACAAACAACCATCAGAGAATACTATAAACACCTCTACGCAAATAAACTAGAAAACCTAGAAGAAATGGATAATTTCATGGACACTTACACTGTCCCAAGACTAAACCAGGAAGAAACTGAATCCCTGAATAGACCAATAGCAGGCTCTGAAATTGAGGCAATAATTAATAGTCTACCAACCAAAAAATATCCAGGACCAGATGGATTCACAGCCAAATTCTACCAGAGGTACAAAGAGGAGCTGGTACCATTCCTTCTGAAACTATTCCAATCAATAGAAAAAGAGAGAATCCTCCATAACTCATTTTATGAGGCCAACATCATCCTGATACCAAAGCCTGGCAGAGACATAACAAAAAAAAAGAGAATTTTTGACCTGTATCCCTGATGAGCATCCATGCAAAAATCCTGAATAAAATACTGGCAAACTGAATCCAGCAGCACATCGAAAAGCTTATCCACCATGAACAAGTGGGCTTCGTCCCTGGGATGCAAGGCTGGTTCAACATATGCAAATCAATTAATGCAATCCAGCATATAAACAGAACCAAAGACAAAAACCACATGATTATCCCAATAGATGCAGAAAAGGCTTTTGACAAAATTCAACAGCCCTTCATGCTAAAAACTCTCAATAAACTAGGTATTGATGGGACGTATCTCAAAATAATAAGAGTTATTTATGACAAACCAACAGCCAATATCATACTGAATGGGCAAAAACTGGAAGCATTCCTTTGAAAACTGGCACAAGACACAGATGCCCTCTCTCACCACTCCTATTCAACATAGTGTTGGAAGTTCTGGCTAGGGCAATCAGGCAAGAGAAAAAAATAAAGGGTATTCAGTTAGGAAAAGAAAAAATCAAATTGTCCCTGTTTGCAGATGATATGATTGTATATTTAGAAAACCCCATTGTCTCAGCCCAAAATCTCCTTAAGCTGATAAGCAACTTCAACAAAGTCTCAGGATACAAAATCAATGTGCAAATATCACAAGTATTCTTATACACCAGTAACAGACAAACAGCCAAATCATGAATGAACTCCCATTCACAACAGCTTCAAAGAGAATAAAATAGCTAGGAATCCAACTTAAAAGGGATGTAAAGGACCTCTTCAAGGAGAACTACAAAACCACTGCTCAGTGAAATAAAAGAGGACACAAACAAATGGAAGAACATACCATGCTCACAGATAGGAAGAATCAATATTGTGAAAATGTCCATACTGCCCAAGGTAATTTATAGATTCAGTGCCATCCCCATTAAGTTCCCAATGACTTTCCTCACAGAAATTGGAAAAAACTGCTTTAAAATTCAAATGGAACCAAAAAAGACCCCACATTGCCAAGACAATCCTAAGCCAAAAGAACAAAGCTGGAGGCATCATGCTACCTGACGTGAAACTATACTACAAGGCTACAGTAACCAAAACAGCATGACACTGGTACCAAAACGGAGATATAGACCAATGGAACAGAACAGAGCCCTCAGAAATAATAACACACATCTACACCCATCTCATCTTTGACAAACCTGACAAAAACAAGAAATGGGGAAAGGATTCCCTATTTAATAAATGGTGGTGGGGAAATTGGCTATCCATAAGCAGAAAGCTGAAACTGGATCTTTTCCTTACTCCTTATATGAAAATTAATTCAAGATGGATTAGAGACTTAAATGTTAGACCTAATACCATAAAAACCCTAGAAGAAAACCTAGGTAATGCCATTCAGAACATAGGTATGGGCAAGGACTTCATGTCTAAAACACCAAAAGCAATGACAACAAAAGCCAAAATTGACAAATGGGATCTAATTAAACTAAAGAGCTTCTGCACAGCAAAAGAAACTACCATCAGAGTGAACAGGCATCCTACAGAATGGGAGAAAATTTTTGCAATCTACTCATCTGACAAAGGGCTAATATCCAGAACCTACAAAGAACTCAAACAAATTTACAAGAAAAAAACAAACAACCCCATCAAAAAGTGGGCAAAGGATATGAACAGACATTTCTCAAAAGAAGACATTCATACAGCCAACAGACACATGAAAAAATGCTCATCATCACTGGCCATCAGAGAAATGCAAATCAAAACCACAATAAGATACCACCTCACACCAGTTAGAATCGCAATCAGTAAAAAGTCAGGAAACAGCAGGTACTGGAGAGGATGTGGAGAAATAGGATCACTTTTACACTGTTGGTGGGACTGTAAACTAGTTCAACCATTGTGGAAGACAGTGTGGCGATTCCTCAAGGATCTAGAACTAGACATACTATTTGACCCAGCCATC
This sequence comes from Papio anubis, assembly GCF_008728515.1. Classification (NCBI taxonomy): domain Eukaryota; kingdom Metazoa; phylum Chordata; class Mammalia; order Primates; family Cercopithecidae; genus Papio; species Papio anubis. The sequence continues at coordinate 45,922,415 of NC_044980.1, read as the reverse complement.
CCATTACTGGGTATATACTCAAAGGATTATAAATCATGCTGCTATAAAGACACATGCACACATATGTTTCTTGCAGCACTATTCACAATAGCAAAGACTTGGAATCAACCCAAATGTCCATCAGTAGCAGACTGGATTAAGAAAATGTGGCACATATACACCATGGAATACTATACAGCCATAGAAAAGGATGAGTTCGTGTCCTTTGTAGGGACATGGATGCAGCAGGAAACCATCATTCTCAGCAAACTATCACAAGAACAGTAAATCAAATACCACATGTTCTCACTCATAGGTGGGAATTGAACAATGAGATCACTTGGACACAGGAAGGGGAACATCACACACTAGGGCCTGTTGTGGGGTGAGGGTAGGGGGGAATGATAGCATTAGGAGATATATCTATTGTAAATGATGAGTTAATGGGTGCAGCACACCAACATGGTACATGTATACATATGTAACAAACCTGCATGTTGTGCACATGTACCCTAGAACCTAAAGTATAATAAAAAAAGAATGATTCCTAAAATTTCTAGATAAATAAAATTTTATTGCTTAAATCTTCAATTCTGAAAATGGGACCCACTAAGACTAAGTCCCAAGTTCAAAATTAAGGCATTAACTTCTAACTTTTATTCTATAATAGTCATTTTGTACGTTGAAAAACTGGTGAATTACTACATAAGCATTGTGTGTTCACATATAAAGTAAATAATGGCAAAAGAGTTTTTAAAAAATTTTAATGAGATCACTCTCTTCCTCTCCCTTGTAACTCAACTCATACATTTGTGATTGCATAGTATACCATATACTTGTCTGCATATATTGGCAGAAGTTATGTTAAGCTGCTATAACAAAGATTCTCAAATAGAATAGTTTAAATTAAATAGATACTTACTTTTCCTTTTTGTTCCAGTTTGAGTAATCCAGGCTGGAGCGGTGATTGTGTTACACGTCATCACTAAGAGGTCCAAATTCCCTCCATATTCATGCTCTGTTATCTCATAGGGTGTTGTCTCCCTCTGCATATTTGGACCTGACTCACAATCAAGTTAGTGTTCCACTTCATGATGAGGGAAAAGGGTGGAAACCCAGGGCTGGTAGATTGTCTTCTGTTGGAAATCACAAAATGTGCAGACATCTTTTCTGATGATATCAGAATGGTTCAAACTTAGTGATATGATCAAAATTAGCTGCAAGAAAAATTGAAAGTGGAAACTATCTGAGCAATCATGTGCTCCACTTGGATGATTCTAGTAAAAAAAGAAAGGAAGGAAAAAAGAAAACCAGGGAGCAATTGATAGGTTTTACCACAGGTGTTTACATACATATATTCTATTTGTTTGTTAATTTATTCATTCAACAATTCCACAAATAATCAATGAGCATTATATACATGCTCGATACTGCCTGTGATGCAAACTTGTCCCAGTCATGAAACTTCTTATAGTGTAATGGAAAAAAAATATGAAAATGTAATGAGTCTTTGATGATGGTAGTCATAATTGGTAAGATAATATTAGGTCCAAACTTTAGTCCACAGAGGATTCATGATGTCTGCAACACTATATGTATTCATGTATTGCCTGTCTCCAAATATTCACATAAAAATTAAGTAAAGTGATTTTACTTACCCAAATAAGAGCTTATTACAAGGTATTTGTGTTTGTAACCAAATCTGGTTGGAAACATTCTAGGAAGAAGTCTTAATTTATAAATATTTTGAGAAACTCTTTAGTTTTTATCCTAAATATTTGTCTTAAATATTTGTACTATTGATGCAGGGTCTCATATATACCACTTCAAAATGATGTTTCTAGTCCCTTCCCCTATACTGTCTTTAGGTAAGAGTTAAACACAGTAGAAGGGAGTGTCTCTTCTCTGTTCCCATATTCTTCAGGGTTGTGTTCTGAACTGTGGGATACTCAACTCAGGGCCAACCTAAACTATTGCTTTGAGCTGCAAAGTAAGTAAGACAAGTCCCCAGTTGTACATTTCACCCTAAAATAATTCATTTTCTCCAAACATTGTGATCACTATCTGCCATCATCCCTCAACCAAAAAGATTTGCCTATTTCTTTCATTCTCTCTTTGGGTGGGGGGCAGGGGGCGGGGGGGGTCTCTAACGAGACTCCAAAATGACTTAAATGTTTCTGAAAGCAATCAAACTGGCAAAGAGTTCTTCAGAAATCAAGGTATGATTCTTCCTTTGGCATGCTCCCCAAATCATTGAAAATACCTGTGACTCTACGGCACAGAACAGAGCATTGGAATTATCTTTAAAGGGCAAAGCTTCTCACTCTCACTCATTCCCACCACCACCTTCTTGAAGAAACAGAGGCTGAAAGTTTCAAATATTGTTATTTTTCCCAACCACCTCCCAAAATAAGCACATCGTTGTGCATCAGGTAATAGAAAGCCTCATATCCTCAAAATGAAATAGACAGGAAATCTCTTGATTCTCCCATGAGGACACATCAGAATCAAGCACAATATAAAGAGCTTGGGTTGCTACTTGTGATGTTGACCATCAGTTTAGTGCACTAAAATCCAACATGGGAAACTTATGATATAATGAGTAAACTAGGACAGTGTTAAAGGATATTTAGCAAAGCAGTTCTAATTAACTTCCAGCTATTTCCATTTGCTTTATATATTTTATATTTTATATATTGCATATTATATATAGAATATATTTAAGTCAGTAATGCATTATGAAGACAGACACAGTAGCTCATGCCTGTAATCTCAGCACTGTGGGAGGCCAAGGCAGGAGGATCACTTGAACCCAATAGTTTGAGATCAGTCTGGGTGACACAGTGAGGCCTCCATCTCTCTTAAAAAAAAAAAAAAAAAAAAAAGGAATGCGTAATAACATTTTATATGCTAGTGATTACAGTTTTAGGCATCAACTATTCCATTAGTATTTATTGAGTACCTACCATTTGCCATAAATCAAACAAATCCCTGGGAATACAATGGTTAAAAAGGAAGGCACACTTTTTTAATTAATATAATCATTGTAAAATAAGTCAGTTATGGAATGGTTTTATTGTTTATTATAAATAATTAATAGGGAGGAGAGATGGAGCATGATGACAGGTTGATCAACAGGTATAAAGTTATTATCAGATAGGAGGAATAAATTCTGATGTATTGCACAGTAGGCTGACTATGGTTAACGGCAAAATATTGTATATTACAAAATACCTAGAAAAGAAGTTTATGAATGTTCTCAACACAAAAAAATGATAAACACATGAGGTGATGGAGACACTAAATACCATAATTGGATCATTATATAACACAAATATGTATGGAAACATCAAATTGTACCCCATGGATAAGTACAATTACAATATGTCCATTAGAAAATAAATATATTTTCAAAAAAAAATCTTCAAATGATTAATATATTCTCTACTCAAAAAAGTTTATTCTTATACTAATAACTAAAATTAGTATGCCCCTGATGACAGCAGCTTTCTTGTTTTATCTAACAATTGTTCATGCTTCAAGATTCCTAAACTTGCTTCTTATCAGCTCTATTGAGTTATAATTTACAATAAAATTCACCTATTTCAAGTGTTAGATGAGTTTTGACAACTGTACATACCCCTGTAACCACCAACATAATCACTTTCAGTTTATCTTAAAAGAACTCATATCTGGACTGCTTAATTGAAGGGTACACAGTCATGACTATGGAGCACTTAGACATCAGCACTCCCTCCTAAGGTGCTAAGTAGAGTCATTATGCAAAGTGAATACCTCTAAGGGTGAGGATATCCTCAACAACCTCACTCCTACTTGTGGGTTGAAAATTAGGCATAAGAAGGCCAATTGCCAGATAATGCTGTTGCTCTGAGGTTTGTGTACAAACTGAAAGGTTGAAGTGTACCCTTTCAGCACCAGGATTTGTTTCCAGTAGATCCATTCTTCTCTCTGTGGCTTACCCCAGCCAAAGCAACATTGCTACAAGCTCTTAGCATTCTTCTTCACGCTCACCCCATAGACAAGCATATTGTCCTGTCTGGAGTGTCCTCTTCACCAACACATTCCAAGCTGCTTTGGCTTGGGAGAATCTAAACTTGGGCCTGATGACAGATAACTGAAATCTTTTACGAGAACTCCAAAAAGGAAAAAAAAAAAAAAAGAGGAAAGGAACTAGAGCTGCATGTCAAGTCACACTGTGTTGTCAGCTACTTTAGCTGACTGAGAATTACAATTCTTTGGAATGGAAGAAGTTTCAGTGATAACCTTGTTGGGAAATGATATCAAAGGACAAAGGTGTCACTTTTAAATGTGTAACTTAGCACTATCAGCACTGTTAATTTCTCTGGCCACTTTAACTCTTAAAACTGCTGCAGTGTGAGTATCACTTATGCACAAGATCATTTTATCAGTAAGGTACAGGATGACATATTCGCAGAATAAGCACATTGCCTGTATAGAAAGTATGTAATATATTGTTTAGGCATCAACAATGTTGAGGTAAAAGCATTTATTGAAAGGACATACTAGCTTACTTGCCTTAAATTAGATATTAATCTTTGGTCCTCTTGGGCCTACCATTTTCATTTGAGATGCCCAGTTTGTATTTGGAGGTTATGATCACTTAGAAGATATTTAGTGATAGTTCTAAAACAAGCAGGTGATTTTAATTTAGTAACTGTTTAATTTAGTACTTTAGTAACCGTGACACAACTAGCAGCCTTAGTGGAAGTTTGAAATAATGTACAAAGCTAATGCTCATGAACAGGCAAAAAATGAATGATTAATGCCTAATATATCTAGACAATTGATCAAAGGGGTGTGTGTGTGTGTAGATTTTTGTCCATGCAGTTGTTAACATGTTTCTCTATGTTTCTTTATATACTCAAAATGTTTTTACTGCTTGGTGTTATTTCTTTAATATCTGAAAATTTAAGTGAAAAAATGAACTACATCATATACCAAAATATTTTAATGCTTGACTTACATTTCAAGGTTTTCATCCTCAAATCTTCCATCATGAATTACAGACTTTTACCCAACCTGTTCATCTCTTACGATTTTAAAACATAAATTGCTTGAATTTTTAATAAAAACTAACTTCATACTTTCAATATATGAGGACTAAGTTTATTTTATAAGAATATATTTTTTCAAAAACACTGAAGTGTGCGGTAGTCATTTTATTGAAAAAATATTATATGAATAAGTAGAGAGATAAAACATGTCAGTATTTCACCTTGTCTACTTTCATTAATGAATTAAAATATTGTAAAACTCAATTAGAATTCCTAAGAAAGCACATAAGCATTATTCACTTTTTCTGTATCAGTCACTTTTCTAAAATAGGCATATTCATTATTAAAATGATATTCATTTTTTTAAAAACAGTAATTTGACTCTATTCTTAATGCCTTCCACTTGAACCATAGTTTAACACGGATACCCTCTTTGCTATTTGAAGTTAGCTTTAGCAGGAAGTGTTAACATTTCCTGGTCAAATTTATGAGTACATCAGCAATTCACTATAGAAAGGATGGGTCGGGATTCTGAAAATTAACCCTTTATCAGAGGAGAAATAATGTAGAGTCCTGACATTCTTCTAAATTACCTACTCTTATTCAGTATTCATGCAAGAGATATTTTGAAGTGTCCACACATGAGAAGTTCTGTTTTTCAGAAATTCTGCCCAAAATATTAACATGACAAAGAAAAAAATTGGAGGAAAAGTTCAGCAGCCTTTTTAGATTGCCAGGCATCTTTTCATTACTTTCTCTAATAATGTATCCTTCTAAGTTGGAAGTAAACCTTCTCTACTTGCCCAGAGGTGAAGAAAACAATCCACCAACACCACGCCCCTCTGCCACTGGCAGAGTAGATCTGGCACCATATTATTACCAACTGAAAAAAACTCTTTTCATTTTTAACCCTAACTCTGTTATTACAATTCTTAAATAAATCTCTGTCTCTAAAGAATACCATAATGAGCTTACATTTGATACTACCACTGTATCTCTTGAATCATTTTGATATGTAGTCATATTGAACAGATGTATAAAATTATTTCTCAAGGTATTTATTTTCCATATTCTTTTTCAAAATTTCACCCACAATAGCCAAAATTACTGTATGATTATACACTCAAATTTGCTTCCATAGCTGAATTACTGTTTCCAAAAAAAAATTTTAACTGTATTGAATGTTTGTTTTATATCTTGTTTAAAACTAGCATAGACCTTCTATTAGCTTCTTGAAAGATTAAATAAATTACAAATAGTCGAGAGCAATTATGATACCCCAAGTGTCTTATTCTAATGTCCACAAAGATGCATGACTTTCCTTCCATTTTTTAAAATTTAACTACAGTAACTAATATGACTCTTTGTTTATGATTGGAAGGATAGAAATAGAACCAGAAAAGGTCCAAAGTAATACCAATATTTCAGAATTCTATCATCATTATGACAATGGTACATACCATACCAAATTATTATTATTATAAGGAAACTTTTATCTTTTTTCCTCAGAAATCTAACAATAAGGAAACATATCAAGCTCTTAAAATTTTTACAATTTTTAAGTCACTAAGTGGTGAGTAAAACCAACTACTTATAAAATAATGACAGCTAATAATTTAAGATCAGCTCATAATTTTATTCATTTGTATAAAAGATAAATACATAACGATTTTTACTCTTAAAAACTTAGAGACTAAAAATGTATCCTGTGTAGAAATCAGCATGGAATAGAAGAACTTGTGTTGTTTATCTCTAGATAAATATTGCCATTATTGCATATACGCTATGTCTAGATGAATATCTGATTTTAAAAAACTCTTTGCAACATAGCTAACATCTACATATGTCAATTCTAAAATCATTATTTCTTAAGAAATTAAAAACTAAATACTGCTAATTTCAGGCATTTTGGAGAACATGGATTTGTTCAGACTACCATGCTGATCACATATTTTAAAACAATGAAAGAAAGTTTATCAGTAATTAATGTCTAATTAATGATTAATATGTGCTGTTGTCATGGATTAATCAACTTTCTCAAAGTTCCTATTCTGTAAGTAGTCAATACATTTTATGGCCAACACTGAAGCTTATATAATCTATGTAAAAACCCAGTTATAGAGACATCACTATCTCTGTTTTGCAGATAGGGAAATGGGGGCTCAATTAAGATAAATAGCTTGCCAAGATCACTTCACTATTAAGTTGCAAAGATAGGATTTCAGCTATATTCTCCCTGATATCAAAAGCTATGTATTTTATACTATACCACATTATGTCTTAGGATCTCCACAGGGCCAAAGTATATTTTTACTTTTAAATAAATGTTAAGGTATCAGGGATAGTATCAATAACATTGTGTATTATACTTTGGTTAATACAAAGAGCTAAAATGAATATTTTATGCTATATCACTTGTATGTGAATGCTTCACCTTTTTCAGATTCCATTTGCAAATAATATTGCATATGTTTTCCAAATCATATAACTTAGGGAAGGGCTTTTATTTGCATTGTTGGACACATGAAGAAAACTAAGACACAAAGAAACTAGGTGACCTGGGTAAAGTCACATATAGACTAAATTAATGAGAAGGTCAAACTGAGACTCCCTGTTGACTTCCACTTAACATGGTATCTAACAGTTTTTAAAGACAAAATAATAGGTCTAAATAATGTGAAATATCATGAGATCTTAACATTATTCACAAAAGCAATGTTCATTGAGAACATTAAAATTCAACAAAACTTGGTACCAAGAGCCATGGCTTGTGCTTATAATCCCAGCACTTTGGGAGGCCCAGGCAGGAGGATGGCTTGAGTCCAGAAGTTTTGAAGATTACAGTGAGCACACCAGACCTGGGCAACAGATTAAGACCCTATTTCTAAAAAATAAATGAATACATAAAACAAAAAATTATAAAACAAAAAACACTCAGCCAATGACATCATCCAAAATATTTGATTTCTGTGCTTATAATTCAGGATGCTGGTGGGATTTAAGCAAATATTGTTTCAAATGTTAGATTACTACCCTGGGCCTTATCAGCTAGCATCTAGGCAAAATATCTGAAGAATGATTCAAGGAATAGAAATTTTAGGGAATATTAGCTTATAAAACTGTTGGCTACAAAAATAAATGAAAGAAAAAAAATCACACTCAACTGTCTATATTTAAACATGCTTCCTTGTTTAACACCTTCATAAGTATTTTGTTTTCAGTCAAAACTGAAAGATGGGAGTCTAATGGAAAAAACTGTTTCAGCAAAACCTGCTTCTATTATTTCTCCATGAACAGCAAGCTGAGATGCCTTGACCTGAATAACTCATTACTGTACATGTAAATAGTAGCTGTCCTGGGGCTTAGGAGATGTGGGTAACTTTTTTTCCCATTTTCAAATCTTTTTTTCTTTAAAAACTTCACTACCTGATTAGTATACATCTCAGAACCTCTTGGTGCAGATCAGTGTGACACCTGTGAGAATATATGCTGTAGGTCTGCTGTAAAATAAAACCCCTACTTTAAAAAGTATCACCTTGCATTACATGGAGGTGAGGTATTGCATTCTCCTTTCCTTCAAGGCTTTTCTAGAAGGGAATATGCATCCCTGTACAATTTACTTCAAGCACCCAGAGAGAAGAGCGAAGAAGTGGTGGAAGGATCAATTTTTCTACCCTGGCCCAAAAAATTCAGACTAAAGAACGTTCTGCTTTAAAATCTGATGTGTTTAAATATCTTTCATACTTATTTGTAAATATTTATATGGATTTTTTCATATGGAAAATATCATCTACTTGGTTAAAAAAAAAGTAATGGCATTCTAATTCCTGTCTTTTTCATTTCACTAGTAATGAAATTTGAAGTTTTAAATGGGAATGCCTCTCCATAAAGCCCTTCCACTGCTCAGCGACATCCACTTTTTGTGGTTTCTCTGCTATTATTTTATGATAAACTTCTAGTGTCTCAAATGTAGTCACCCAACACCTCTCCTACACATTCAGAAAGCAATATCTCCAGTATTAATAGCATTAACCTCACTGAGCTATAGTATTACTCCATATGACTTCAGAATTTACGACTGTAACTTGCACTATATTATTTTACACTTCTTAATATGATGATCTATGTCTTTTACATATGTAGTTTCATTTATGCCCATTCAAATATAAAATCTTTGTGGACAGAGGTCATGACATCCATAACATGAGCATCTCCCACAAACACCTAGAAATATTGTGTTTTGCCCAAAGTGGGAGAAAAATAAGTAGTTACTGTTTATATATTCGCTTTCTGCTTACTGACCAAATTCTTATCATGTCTTAGTCAAATTTGGCAAATTGTTGAATAGCTATAGCTCAGTTTTGTCATCTATAAAGTGAAGATATGATAGCAGGCTCACAGAATTGCTACAAAGATTAAATGTGTGATTGCTTTTTATGAAACATGAAATGATATACATGTCAGTTACTTTTGTGATGAAGCTATCTACAGGAGTAAACACAGCTTTGGAAAAGAGATGGTTTTTGTTCTTTTTCTAATTACTGTCCACTTTCTCCTTACTTTTATAGAAAAATCATCTATTTTATGATTTTTAAAATAACAGAACTCGAGTGAGAACTAGAAACACCTTGGATACATTTATTATGTGCAAACGAATGCCCAGGCATCCTGAGACTACTTTGTGCATATCTGGACAACACTGTTTCCTGCTGTGTCCAGCACATCCCTCTCGTCCTCTCTCCCATTCAGGCTGAGTACGGTGGATTAAGGCTCTGATCTGTCAACAGTGGGGGAAAGTAGCACTTTGTAGCTCATTAATTTTGAAAGACTGCATCTTTGGCCAAATCTACTAGTTTTTATACTATATTGACAGTAGAAACTCTCTTTTATTCACCTTTTGCTCTCCCCAGAATTAAGCATTGGATCTTGAATACATTAAGAAATTAATAATATTTATTAAATAATTTAATCCAAAGTAATTTATCAATGTTCATTTTATGTTTCATGGTCAGATCAAAGAAAAGAGATTTAGGATTACGGTTTCAAATAAATTGCATTGCGTATATACAAAATGTGCATTTCCCCACTTGCCTGTGACAATTTAGGGTTCCAAAGCAAGTAACTGGCCTAGGGACTTGGAAAAATTAATATAGCTTCCAAAGGGTTAACTTACCTAACAACACCTATAAAGGAATATTTGTAACCTGTTAGCTTATTTATGTTTTAGCATAGCTTAATTCTCCACATTTTTAAGAGCATATTATAAAAGTTAAAGGAAACATGTGTTGCTATATTTCAAAATAGCCTGCATGGAGAGTTAAGAGAATAATGAAATGTAAATCTATTTGCATGAATTATACCTCAATGAACATTTAGCTCCATGAGGGCAAAACCTATGTCTGGTTTTTACTAACCATTTTTGTCCCATTACGTAGAATAATGCGAGACATATTTTAGGCCTCAGCAATATCTGTGAGTGTAATAAATAAGTGGATCTGTTGGGTCTGTGTAACACATCATACTAAGTTGCCACAGGACGTGCAAGGGTAATAAAAAGATGTCATTTCTGTGTGTATCTGTGTATCACACTGACAGCCATACCCTAAATCCTACCACTCTGCGTGGAGGAAGTGTGATTTTTGCTTTGGACCCCTCCAGGAGTCCTAAGTAGGCCAAATGGGGTCACGGAGGAGGGGGTTTCTCCAAGAGGATCCCTCTGCTCAGGCTTTTGCCCTTGTTCAGTTCTTCTGCACCTTGGACCTCAGCACTCTACCACCAGCATTTTTCTGCCCAAGCTGATCTCCATGCTGCTGGTGACCAGAGTAAATTACACAGGGATCTCAACAGAATGTAGGCTGTATTCCAGATGTGCACTTCTGTCTTGAGCCTGAGTTACTCTTTCAGGGTGGCTTCCCCAGTAAACTCTGTAGGTCCCTTGTGGTGCAAGTCTTTCTGTTTATACGATGGTAGTCTGCTTCCCAGAACATAGCAGGGATGGCCAGGCATGGCCAAGTCAGGCAGTCTCTTGATACAACAGTAGCCACTGGTTTCTCTATCATTTCACCCATATTAGTCAGGTTCTCTCAACTCACTAGTGATGTTCTCTTGGGGAGCTGTGATCTCCTGCAACTGAATCTCTTTGGAGGAACTCACAGTATTGCAGTCAGGTTTGTTTTATCCAGGACCTCAGTTATTATCAGGATTCATATCTTCTCACGCAGGGTTCCCCGGGCTGATACAAATTAAACAACTTAGCCAGGCAGCTGCTCCAGGGTCCTCTGCTTTTCATGACAAGTGAGAAGTTCCTAAAACATTCTATGCCATCTAGAGGCTGCTCTGCCCAGAGCATGCAAGATAGACCCCTAGGACACTTGCACAATCTGATTCTGCTGCAGTTGATGTCATTTCATATGCAGAGTATGATAAATTCCATAAAGAAAGCACCCAAAGCCATGAGAGGAATGCAGAGGATGAAGCAGAATTTGAGGTTCTGTTGAGAAAGGGGCCTATCAGTTGGGTCTTGTAGAGTGAACACAATTTCCAGACAGGCAGATAAAGGGGGAAAGGGCATTCCATTTAGACAGGGCTGGACCAAAAAAGACCTGGAGGACAGAGAGTAAAGAGCCAAAAATAGAAGACATTAGTCTAATAGAAAATGGAGAAAGAGGAAGACAAGAAACAAAAGGGATGATCTTAATACATTCTGCATTCACAAAATGCAGTATTTAAAAAGTAGAAACTATTTACAAATGTTAAGTATCATCCTTCTAGTGCATTGTAAACACTTGCAATATATATTGGTATGTTAAAATGGCTAAAAATGGCTATGTACACTATTATCTCCCTTGTATAAAAATATAAAAATATTTGGATAGAAAAAAGTTGAAAGATGTTAAGAATTTCCCTTTCTGAATGCTAGGCATATAATAAAATTTTATTCTTTTTTCTAATTTTTATTCTTTTTGTTTTTGTAGATCTTGTAATATTAGCATGACAAATAATTAAAATAATGCTAGCAGGAATATACCTAACAGAGCTGATAGAGTTTCCAGGCACAGATTTTCTGAATCTGGTGGATATCATCTTTGATTTTTACATGGATATGTTAGTAACACAGAAAAGAATTATTTCAATATCTAACTTTCATTGTTTAATGATAAGTATTTATTGGCATATAAGTAGTTATTTGACCTAGTTTTCTTTCATACAAGGTATATACTGAAAATGATCAATGTAAAAAACAAATAGTAAATTTAGAAAATTGTAATGAATTTCTCTGAGTTTGAATCCAGAGAGCTTTATATAAATTCTGGACCAGGAAGATAGGGCCAATCATCTTAAGTATAATACATTTTTATTATGATTGAGAGATTCTGAGAAAGTTTCTCTAATATAAAATATCTCTCCTCTTCATCTGTGTTCTTTACTGACAAAATCCCTTACTACTTATTCTACTTTTGAAGGCCAAGAGTTAAAATTTAAAAGCAGAGATGAGCAATACTTTAAAAGTTATCAGTTATTTTAGCTTGCATTCATTTCTCAGGTTCCTGGTAGATAGAAGAAATGGAAAAATGGGAAGCTTCAGCTGGATCGGGGGCACAAAGTGTTAAGAGAAAGGTCGGAAGCAGAGATTGCTTCTTTTCATGACTCCCTTGACACAAGGCTATGAGTTCCTTGAGAGGAGGAACTACATTGCAGTCATCTCTTCTTTAATCCCCAGCTGATAAGACGGTGTCTGGTGCATTGTAGGAAGAAGGAAGCAAAGAAGCAAGGAAGGAAGGGAGGGAGGAAAGAAGGAAGGGAGGGGAGAGATAACTGCTCAGGAAAATTGCTAGGGATCTATAAGCTTCCAGAGGCTGCTGAGAACCTGGGAACAGGTGGTCAGGAGGACCTATCCACATCTTTCCAGGAACAGATAGAAGAAACAAGAGATAGAACAGATAGAAGAAAAAAGAGAGAAAGAAGAGCACTGAAGATATTTGGTAACACTAATGGCAGGTTGAAGAACAAACAAAAACATGCAGAAAGGAAGGAAGAAGGAAAGAAAAAAAAAACTTTCTTTCCCACAAAAACAATTTAAAAATCAATATAGTTCACTACTTTCAAGGATAATACATTTTAGTAATGCTTAGTGGCATCCAGTTAACTGAATCTTGTGAAAATTCTTATTGTGTAGGCCTCTCTCATTTCTCAGAGGAAAAGACAATATAAATGTAGGGTGAGTTGGAATAGGGATTAACATCCTAAAGGTATTTTCTCAGCTTTCTGAAGTTTTATGACAAGAAATAAGGGTAATAACAGCACACGTATGCAGTGTATTTGTCAGGTTAATGGGTAAGCTCTGAATGCCACTAATTTCCATAACTAGGCAAGGGTAGAGATTTGTCCTCTTGTATTAACTCAAAAACACCTACTACTATGGGATCAGAAGTTCAGAGATTAGTAAGGCTCTCAAATGTGGTCAGTTAAGACTCTTTATCCAGTTTCAACATCTGACTTTTCTTCAGCATGCTGTCATGCCCCCTATAAAGAACATTTGATACCAAAAAAGCATCTTAGGACCGACAGATTAAGGAGATCTTATCCACCTAATAAAAGAGTTACCTTAGATTAAAAACAGTTTATACAGCACAGTTTAGATGATTTGTTTCACAGAAATTCAAACAATATAATGCTATGAAAGCCTTTGTGTGTGCAAAGTGAGTTATATCTGTATAGTTAAATAAACAAATATATTTTCCTTGTTAATAATTTCTTCTCTTAAAATCTAAATATCAGTGTTTTGTTTTTACAATAGATAGGTAGATAGAGAAAGAGAGAGTGGAATATGACCAAGATTAAATTATTATTTCAGAATTGAGGTATGAAGGAGTCAATCAAGTTTTGTGATGAGAACAAATAAATACATAAATGTGAAGATATCTTCTTATCCAAAAAACAGAAGAAAAAAGAAAGCACACAGACATTTCATTGATACTCTCACAAAATTAAAAAATAAATTTTCATCAGTTAAAAAAAAAATGAACGTTAGGCACCTAACTTCTTAGATTAATAAAGAAACCACAAACATTTATGCCTACTCCAAAAGATGAAAACAATCCATAGCAGAATTTAACTTAGATATAGTGACAACATTTCTGCTCAAAAACAAAACTAAATTGATTTTATATGTTTTCAACATAATTTCTTTTTTTCTTTGATTATTTCAAATTTAAAGTCTTTCTTGAAACTATAAAACTGGGAATGTTGGCTTGTGTCTGGTTTCAAAGATGGCCTTTTTTTTTTTTTTTTTTTTTTCTTTTCTTTTCTTCTCTTTTTTATGCACAAAATGTCTGCCAGGCCTGAAAATGATGCAGATCATGTTTCTATGTCTGTTAGGTGGCGCTTACCAAGCAGTCTGGCTCTGGCCCGGGATTTTTCAACTGCTCTCTGTGGTGGAATTACAGTAGGGGGTTAAGAGTGGGGCGAATGGGAGGGAGTCTTTATCCCCACTGCATTTAAAATTACATCTAATCTTATCAAGGCGCTCGTCATTGTTTCTGGCGGCCAGGAGCAGGTACAGTACTGCTTTTGTTCAAGTCAGTAGCTTTGCTGAATAAAGTTGAGGGAAAAGCCAAGACTAAGTATTCTTTCAGAACCTCATATGCTGATTGAAAAAATGCTTTGAAAGAGAAAGGTGGGGGTGGAAGAGACAGGTAAAGTCGCAACAGAAAAGCATCAATGTAGTTTAAAAAAAAAAAAAATACCGACTTAAAGATTAGAGGAAAAAATCAATTCCAGGAAAAAAAAATGTGCTCAAGAATACTTTAATGCTTATCCACTAAGATGCATTGGCTCATTTTCTTTGGCATAATATAAACATAAAGTCCAGGGAACATATTCTGTCTATTTCTTCCATTTGAGAAAATTGAAACCTAAAGCGAGACTACTTTTTTTTAAGTGGCACAGAGCCACAAAGCATATTTTCTCTTGCACAAATAAATATTCCTAAATCTTGTTTGTACCGAGAGTTCCTGTTGATGTTCCTGTCCTTTCAATTTGCTAAGATATAAGTTGAAGAGTCTCTGTCACAAGTTTTGAGGTTGTGGTAGACCTAAGACGAGTACGTGGTAATAAATCCAAGTTCAGAAACTTGCCCTGACCAGCTTTGAACAAAGCAGTGACACTATAATTCTAACAACCAGAACAATATAATTCTCAGCAAGGAAAGAAACCCCCCTCCCTTTCCATGTGTCAATAAAGATCTCAATTTAGTTCAGACAGAAATAACTGGCATTAAGATTTATTAGGCATTCCATGATTATAATTTGAAAATTAAGATGAAAAGTAGCTTGTTTAAACATATTCAGTTTAAAAGTACGGTGAATTAACAAAAGTTACTTATATACATTGGAAAATAAAGTTTCTACCAAAAATAACTGGTACAGATTTTTATCATTTATAATTAGATTATTATATGTTAAGCTAGACTTAAGAAATTTTTTGAAGCTCAAAATATGTTTTTCAGTGTGTACTTTCAGCAGATTAAAAGCCAGAATGATTTAATATTTTGATCAATAACAATCTTATGAGAGCTTTATTGTTTATGATTCTCATATTTTTTAGCTTTTGTATATACTGAGCATAATGCTTAATTTTAATACCACAATCAAGAAAATACCTCAAGGTATGTGTTATGGAGGGGTGCATATATAAATTCTGATTAAATACATTTTAGCAATATGCTTTTTCTCCACATTATACTTACTACTAAACAGACAACTAATTTGGCAATTTTTGAAATAGTGTAAGGAGCGAATGCAGGCACAAAAACTACAATTCAAGTGATATTTAAAATTTGCAGAGGCACATTTTGTGATTTAATAGACCACTCTAAGTAATATATAACTGAAATTAACATTCCAATAATTTTTGATAGATTAAAATCAACTGTATATACTAGTTAATGTATTTTAAAATTGCACTTCAAGGTCTTTAGCTATCACAGTGTATTTTTATATCTAATTGTGTAGTTCATCATAGAATCATTTGACTTATAGCTGCTGTGTAATCATTGTACTTAGTTGCTAAAGTGAATTCTAACCATGGTTTTTATGATAGTTTTCTTTAAATCAAATATATTTGGATAGTATATATTATATATGTATATAATATCAAATGATGATCAAATATATATATACATATATATACATTTGTCATTTGATTGCAATTGAAGTCATCTATTACAAATAATAAGAATAATAAGATGTCTTTTGATCAGATGGATTGTTCTTTAGTCTAAAATCGTGTATAAATTTCCTTTGTATATTTGCATCCACTTCAATTTTTCAGTTAGAAAACTTCATTTGATGATCATGTCCAAAATTATCTGCTGCTATTTATATTATATTATCATTTATCATTTGATTATAGAATCAAGAAACAAGAATATACATCATATTTATAAAAGCCAAAACCATTAAATGATCAGTTTATAAATTTCAAATGGGGTTTCAAAAATTATTTAGTGGCGCCTTAAAATGTTACTTTCCTGTCTGACCTTGCTTCTAGATGTCTTTTTTTTTTCTGCTTTTAAAAACTCTTACATATTCCTGTAGGGCTGGAAAATTACTTCAATATTCAACAATATTGTTGTAATTGTTGCAATTCACAGGAGATATGAAATCATTATTCTCACTCCTAGTCGTGGGAAAAGGAGTTGGATATTAGTTTTTATTTGCTGGCCAAAATCCAAATTATGAAATTACTTTTACATTCCTTAAATTATCTCTATAAGTTTTGCTGAATAAATTATATTTCACTTCCCCTGGTCTCTAAACTGATCTTACACTTAGTGTTGATGATAAGCTAGGGCTTAAGATGGAAGGCAGAAGTCAGGGAGGTGGAGTAGAAAGTGTTCCTAAAAATAAAAGTCAGGGTAGAAAATTCCTTCTGGATGTTGTTATTTCTGCTCACTCACCAATTTGATGTACCCCTTTCTTCTTTGTACTTTTGTTCCTAAGATGTCTGTCTACTCTTCAATTATATATCATAAACCTAGATTCAGTGGAGGGTTCAAATGTTCTGGGAATTTGTTACAACCCAGGAAAAGCTAGGGAATAATTTCATTTCTTTTTTTTTCTACCTCTAGCTCTATCTATAGTTGTTCATGTATCATCAAATGTGTTACTATTATGCTACGAATCATTTAGAGCCGGGCATGGTGGCTCACACCTGTAATCCCAGCACTTTGGGAGGCCAAGGCAGGTCGATCACTTGAAGTCAGGAGTTTGAGACCAGCCTGGCCAACATGGTGAAACCCCGTCTCTACAAAAAAATACAAAAATTAGCCAGGAGTGGTGGCAGGCGCTTGCAATCCCAGCTACTGGGGAGGCTGAGGCAAGAGAATCATTTGAACCCGGAAGGCAGAGGTTGCTGTGAGCCAAAATCACACCATTGCATTCCAGCCTGGGTGACGGAGGGAGCAGAGGGAGACTCTGTCTCAGGAAAAAAAAAAAAAAAAAAAAAAAAAAAGAAAAAAAAATCACTTAAAAATAGCTTTATCATTATAATTAATTTTTAAAATGAGAAAACTGACACACGAGAAGATGAACTGCATTTATTAAGAGCTAGAGACTATCAGTGACATCACTGAGTGATAAATTAAAATTTAGGGTTTAAGAGAGATGCTAACTATTTAACTGTCTTGTAGTTTGGAAAATAAACTTTCCATTAAAAAAAAAAATCTTATTTTCTCTTCAAAGTCACTTAAATTATTTCTTTGAAAGAGTAACTTTGTTGTCTTCCTAGTTAAGATTCTCACTAAATTTTCATCTCCTTGAATAGGCCATAATTTCACTGACTAATGGGGTCTCTGTGCCATATACAGTGCCTCAAATATTGATACAGAAGTAAATCTGTCCTGTGCCTAGACACAACTGCACACATTAACTATGCATAAAATGTGCTGAAAGGATGTTCAAAATTATAGGTAACCTCTTAAGACATTTGCACTTGGTTAGGGAAGACCTAGGGATTTTATTAAGATTTAATTCATAAATAGCCAACGACAAATTTTTCCTGTCACGTGCTACAAGTGTACTACAGAGCTGCTGATTTCCTTATGCAAATTCTCCTCCACCAGGGCCCTCTCCCAGCTCCTGAGCTGGTAGAGACTTATCTCTGTGGTGGCATTGGAGTTGCCCATGCCCAGCTACAAGCAACTTTTACCCTTTCTTCACCATCCTCTCTCACACTTGGCCTTCCTCAAATTCAAGGAGCTCAACAAGAAGAAAGCAAAATTTCGAGGATAGGACTGTAGGCCCAGAATAAGCCAGCAGTTCTACTGGTTTGACCTTTGTGTCTTGATTAATATTATTGCAGATACAATTCATGAAGTGTTTCAATAGTCTTTGGGAGATAGACTGGTATAGGAATTCAGCCTCTTTGTCCCCTCCTGTCATGAAAAAAAAAAAAAAAAAAGTCTGAGTTTCTACCAATTTATATTTCTTTTTTGTGACCAACACCATCTGTAAACCAGAAATATGCATTCCAAGGAAAATAACAAAATTGCAAGTTAAAAAAAATGCAGTACTAATGTGAAGGCACACTATTAACAGCATAAATTAAAATTCAAACAGCCCAGAACAAATCCAAAAAGCAAGTAATAACTATGCCACTATAAAGGCTATTGTCAAAAACAATCATTCTGATATCAGAACATGAAAGAGAAAAGGCAAGAACTCAATACCTGACAGTCTGTGGTGTTAGACGGAAAGGGAAACAATTTTACATTCTTCATTAGCATGATCTTTAATTAATTGGGAAATTTCTTAATTCGAAAAATATTCTCTTGGCCAACAAAAAGGCCAGATAAATAGAGTATCACCAAATTCAGCCAATATTTAGTAACATAGCCACTGCATATAGTAAGGAGTTTCTTTTACAAGATGTCTACTTGTAGATATAATATTTAACTTAGTGTAAGATTTTTCTTGCTGTAATAGACTTTCTTGTTACATATTTCTAATTTGGGCTTATTTTATACTCTTTACTTATTTTCAAAAACAAGCCTTTATTTTCCAAGAAAATCAGCTTCCAAAATAATGCATCATATTTAACAATAAATGTAAATTCTGATGAGCTTAAAATATAAACTGTGCATTTCTTGTCTTTTCTACACACAGCATATGTCTTCTTACACAAATTTTGTTCATTTTTACCATACTAGCACGATCAAAGCAAATATATGCTATCTACTTTTAAATGCACTAAAAGTTAAATTGTTTCTGCATTATTACGACATTGTATTTCCACATGGGAATGCTTAGGAGAGTGATATCACACAGAGAGTTAGTTGGACCCCATAAAACACAGCAAACACACTGTGGAAGGCAGGCAGTTCTGACACTACAGAAAGAGAAGACAGTGTGAAGGGATTCCATGCACAAATGGAATACCCAACACTGCAAACATGCTACTGCTTCATAGCCTAGAAATCTGGGCATTATCAACCGTAAATCCTATTTTCAGCCATAGAACAACTAAGAGATAAAGAAGTACTGGTTAGTTGGGTAAATGTGAAATGAGGACATTGGGAAGGCTGGATGTATTTTGGTATATGTTCATCAATCCCTAGACAGCCTGATTCAAGGGATGGTAGATTATGGTAGATATGTGATATATTTTTCAAGGGGATTTATTTGCCTTTTCACTTCTTACATAAAAACCAATTTTGAGATGGCTCACTTTTATTCTTATTTTCCTCTGTTTTGCTTCCCATACTATTTTGCAAAATCTTTCACCTTACTGATCTTAAGTTGCTGATATATGGAAAGAAATTTTCTTTCTGATAATCTTTCCACGTGGGTTTTGCTCTGGAGCTAGATTTTAGGTTCCTACCCACACTCCAGATGAATTCAGGACAGCCTGAGATGAGTTAAAGTAGCCTGTTTAATGCTTTGGTTTTCACACTTCAGTAAGCAGCCCAGCTTCTTTGCTTCCTCTCACAAAACCATCTTTGCAGAAACTGAAGTAGAGAACTATCTGGTGAAGCTTCCCATGATCCAAAAGTTGTTCCATTGACTACTTTTTGAATCTCCTAATTTTCTGTAATTAGGCTCTTTTTGAAGGAAATAAATTCCCCTTTTATTAAACCTTAACTCCCAATATTATATCAAAATGTTTACTTCTAAGCTCCTCATGAAATATATGTAAATGTTCAAGGTCATATAAACATTATCAAAATTATTTTCTGCAAAACGACTAGTTGACTGGACAAAAATTAAAAATGCTGTTCTTTCTCTGTCTCCCACACTAACATTCTTCACAGTGTTTAATACTCTATCAGTTGGAAGTTGAAGCATTGTGGAATTCAGTGTAAGTGCTTGAAGAGTCTTCAGAAAAAAATAATAGAAATACATTTCAATTGTTATGATTTCCTAGAATACATCTTTCCTCCCCTGAGGGCTTAATGACTGCTGAAACTTTTTCCCTGATTTTAACACATCTATTGACAGCATTCCTAATGTTCCCTAATCAGCTTTAATTTATTAGTGATTTTAGTTGATAAGAGTTACTGTATTTGGCAAAGATATAAAAGAATCAATTAAGAGGTATTTTTTCTTCTTTTCTTTCATTGGATCTTAAAAATGTAAGGCATCGAGAGTGATAATGTACTAAATTCCAATAGCTTTTGATATTCACCCATCAAATTGTTCATCAGAGAGAAATACTAAAAAGGAAGGAATAAAAAGTGTAGGCTAGCGGAGGCCCTGAACACCCTTTGCCATGGCATTTGCTCTAGGAATCCTAGGACGTTCCTGTCTTTCTGTGTAAGTGGCCGAAACAGATGAAACTGTGTCTATTTCACCTGAGAAAATAACCTTCAAATGAGACTGTTTGCTCCAGAAAGAGTAAACAACTGGGGATCTGAAACACAATGTCCTACCCATAGGCAGCCATTCCTTGCATTACCCAGCTGCTCTGGCCATTTCTGAACAATGTGTCATGGAAACACATGTAACTGATCTTAATAGCAAATGAGAAATGTGCCATTCTCCTGCTTGAAGAAGTTAAGGGGACCCAATAAATTCATTTATGATGTGTTTCTGTCCAGATGAAAACCAACATGTCATAACACAGTGGATCAATATTATTTGGAAAAATTTTCTCAAATAACTAAAGTTGGCTAAGCTATATCTGATTTCAGATGATCTTAGGCAGATTTCCAAGAGAAAAAAAGAAAAATTCAAGTAGTATCTGCTTCAGAGCCAAAGAGCTACTGCTGCTGGACTGTATCAAAGATGCCATGTTTGAATTCTGTATCTGCCATTAATTTACTCAGCAAATACTTACTGAAAGCCTACTACCTTCCAGGCATTGTAGTTAGCACAGGCTAAATGACAGTGAATAAAACAGTGATTGTCCTGTCCTGTGGGCTTTAGAGTCTACTAAAAGGGCCAGATAAACCGATAGGCAATTAAAATACAGGATGATTAAAAACTGTAGACTATGGAAACTCCTGAAAAAAATACAGTAACAGTTTCTGCTGCTGTAACAAATTGCCACATAGAACAACACAAATTTTTGCATCTCAATCTGAGACAAAAAAAAAAAAAGGAAAAAAAAAAAAACAAACAAAAAAACAGAAAAAACACAAATTTATTAGATTAGAGTTCTGAAGGTCAAAAGTCATAAGTCCCACTGGTCTAAAATCAAGTTTCCGTAGGACTGTGTTCCTGCTGGAGTCTCTAGGGGAGAATCTATCCATTTCCTTGTCTTTTCCAGCTTCTAGAGGCCACTTGCATTCCTTAACTTGTGGTCCCTTCCTGTCTTCAAAGCCATCAACGGCCAGTGGAATTTTCTCTGACACTGACCCTCCTGTCTCCCTATTTCACCCATAAGGACCCTTGTGATTACACTGGGCCCACCTAGATAGTCCAGAATTGTCCTCCATCTCAGGGTCACCTCTTTCACAACATCAATTCCATATACAACCTTAATTCTTCCTGGCCATGTAACCTAACATATTCACAGGTTCCAGGAATTAGGATGTAGACATCTTTGAGGGCTATTATTCTACCTAGACTGGGAGTCGGAAAGACAGAAAGTGAGGACAGACTTCTCAGAGGAATTGAAATGTAAAATAAAGCTTGAAGGATAAGCAGAGTTTAGGTAGATAAAGGGAGAATGTAGCAGTGTAAGAGTGGGTTGCTCCTTTCTGACTGTAGAAACAGCATGTGTGAGGCCCTAGGAGTAAAAGAGAACATGGCCCATAGGAAGACGTAAGAAAAATAATCAAGAATGGCTGGAGCAGAGATTATGAAGATAAGAAGATGGTGACAAAAGAAAAGCCCAAATGATTAAACACTCATGCAAGACCTTAGAAAAAAATAGTAACAGTTTAGGAGTATGTTATCAGAATCTCAACTGGTAGAGAATAGCATGAAGGTGTAGAGAGGAAATGAAGAGTGCTTGACAGTTTTGAGCAACATGGCTAGGTCAACAGAGGGGAGGCATTGCTACCCTAAATTTGGAGGGGCAGTGGAGGGAGGGAGGCAGTAAACAAAACAGAAAAGGGAAACTTCGTCATAGAAGCCTTAAGTAGAGGTAAACAGACAATGCTTGGCAATCCTGCCTGGAGTTGCCACAGCGACCTGATACCCTGCTTTCAAAATGAATGAATTACGATTTTGATGAATGTTCAAAGGAGAGTGCAGAATGCCAATAGAGACACATAGAAGCCCCAAACTTAAGAAACCTTTAAGCTGAGGTCTGGAACATAACTAAGACATCACTACAGGAGCAGGGAGGATCTTTGAGGCAGAGAAATAACAGTCACAGAGAACCAGTGGTAGCAAGGAGCATGCTCTGTTCCAGAAGTCAAAAGTCTCTGCACCTTGAGAGAAAGGAGAGAAAAGAGAGTCCTGCAAGTTAAGCCTAGTGCAGGGCAGGTGGTGGGGCGGGGGCCAGGTGTTCATAGAGCTCTGTCAGATCTGTTAGAGATTTGAAACTTTGTCCTGAGACCAGTGAGATGTTACTCATAGCTTAACCAAAAGAACGTCAAGATCAAATTATCCCTTTAGAAAGATCATTTGGCAGCAGTGCGGAGAACGTACTGAAGAGGGTAAAACATAATGTGCCTATAAGACAGCACAGAGGCTTCCTTGGAGAGAAATGCCCCTATACATCACAAAAAGAGCAATGGCAACTGGAAGGAAAAACTACAGTTGATTTGCCTTTCAGAGACGGGAAATAATTCACTCCTAAAAAGATGACTCTTTCTTTTTTTTTTTTTTTTTTTTTTAAGATAAAAATACCTTATTTTTTTTTTTTTTTAAATATAATTAAAAAAAGAAAGGCCCCTAGGAGGGCAAAATGGAAAAAAAAAAAAAAAAAAAAAAAAAAAAAAAAAAAAAAAACACAGTGCTGAACTGTTATTCTGTTTTATTATTAAAAGGAGAAGAATTTGACTTTGCTACAGGCAACCTAAGAGGGGACCCAGTATTGAGAAGAAAGGGGAGTTGCGAGGAAGAGCTAGGAAAAAATGCAGGACGGCTTCTGGCATGCATGTAGCTGGAGGCTGGAGCCGGCGAGTACACCCAGAGAGGAAAAACTCCTTACGGAGGGGGTGGTTGACAAATTACTTGGAACATATCTGTACCTGATGTTAATGCTGAAGTGTTTTCTGATCCCTAACTACTTTCTGCATCTCACAAATCCATAATAAAAAGTTGCCACTCATATGAACCCCAGTTTATGGTTCTTTGCTTGAGTGAAATGAGAGGGGTAGCACTGTGAACTGGGCCAGTCTAGGCAGGGAGCACCCACAGAACAAATGGTGGTAGCTTGGAGTGAGCGTCAGTACATAGGTGCACTTGCACAGAAGCTTGTGCATGCCAGAAAATCCACAGATAATGGGGAGGATTCGGGGCTTCCCACAGTAGAGTTCAAGGCATTTAATCTAGTTATTAAAGTTATGCATGACCATAGGAAATTGGCAGATATGAAAAGAGGAAGCGTCTTTATTGTATTGTTTATATTTGAGGTTAAAGCCTATGTTGTACTGCTTGATGGTTATTACTATTTAATCTTCACTGTGATCCAAGCAAAGTCTTGACAATCATTTTCATAAGTTTCTATCAGGTCTATTTTTGCAGACATAATGAATAGCTTACTGAATAAAGAAATATTCTAAAGTTCCAGATGTTGTATAAGATACAAAAATGAAATCTAAATATTCTCTTCATCAGAAATATTCAGCTGTCAAAAATGCATTAATGTGCTACAAAAAGGTATGCTGTGATATCATTCCTGTTGCATTTCTTGTGATTCCTGGCTAAAATGATGAAAAAAAATCTGAAAAAAATATCTGAACTTTGTTTACTAAGATTGTCACAAAAATGGCAATTGGAATGAATATAACTGAGAAATAAGCCTCATAACGTGGTTTTTATTAAAATACCAAAACACGGAAAACTTTTAACAAAACTCTTCTAATACTGAGGACTTGTACAAGCTACTTTTTTTTTTTTAACTTCTAGCTCACTTGAATTTACAGAAAAATTTCATCTGCTTTTGCAGACTCACCGATCATGATGAGGACATTACAAAGTCAGCTGTTATCCAAGACATTTTGTGAGCATCTGCAAGAAATGCACAAATATAAAAGCAAAATGAAATTCAGAATGCTTTGTATGAAGCATTTTAATAAACCTATATTGTCAGAATTATCCAGATAAATCACAGCAAAAGCTTTCAATTTGTGTTTATCTAGATAATTGTGAGAAAAGTAGAATCTCTTTCTTCCCCCCACTGGGGTGGGTATAACTTGCTATGAAGTTCATATTCATAAAAAATGTCAGCTCTTACATTCATTATGTTTTCTGTTCACTTGTGACTATTTGGGAACGTTTACACTCAGTATTAAGCTCAAAGTCAAAGAAATGTAAATCAATATGCCTAAATCGGTAATGATGAATGTTTCCATAAGAAAGCAGGCTTCCACGACATCAGTTCTACAAAATCATAAATAAATTATTTTACAAGGTAATACCGTGTCAGCCATTGTCATTCACATCAGTCCTATCTGAAGCAGGCTCAGGATGAGTCATCAGCTGCTGACTGTTAAGCTGACTGAGCATGTCCCAGTATATTCCATGTGCCCACACATTCATGGAGAAAGGAAAGACAGGAAACACTGAGTAGCAGGTGCCTTTGTTCTATACATTTAAATTCCTATTTTGCTCTTTTAGCAAGAACATATTCTGTTATAATATTTATGACATCAAAACCGCTATTTCTATTATTTTCTAATTATTAACAGGCCAAAGGAAGTGTTAGCATTAAAGAGATTGTTTTCCAGGAAACTCATTTCCTGTCACATTGTTGAGACTTGATTTTTCTTAATTCTCATGTTTTATCAATCTAGTTAAAAGAAGGTTAAAATGATCTGCTTTTCATTCTTTTGCAAACTCCTTTTGGAATTCTTGCAAAAAAAAAAAAAACTATTTTACACAGTCACCGCTTTAAGAAGAAGGGAAAATTTGATGAAAATTTAACCAATTTACTTTAGCCATTATAAACAGCTAAAAGGTGTTTAGCACAGCTGAGGTGGTTAAACATCAGGCCAGCCACTGGCAACTCATTATCTCATTAATTCTTAAAAGAACTCAAAGCAGCTATATAGCATTATCTACAGAGCTATGGTTCTTAAACTTTAACGTACATCAGAATCAACTAGAGAGAGCTTGTTAAAACCCTTGTTGCACCCCACCCTACAGTTTCTGATTTTTCAGTAAGTTTAGGGTAAGGCCTAATAATTTGCATCTTGAAGGCTTTCACAGGCAATGCTGGTGTTGTTGGCACCGCTATGAAAGCCACTATCTTAAATCAGGTTTCAGAAAACCATGGCTCAAAGGCCAAAAGCATTCCACTGAGTTTTTCTTGTTGGCAAGCTAAGATTGGATTTTACTTTTAAATAATGGAAAGCATTTCACACAATAAGTTGTAACACATAAATATTATGTGAAAGTCAAAATTTGGTATCCATAAATAAGATTTTATTGGAATACAGCATGCTTATTCATTTATTGCCTATTGCTGCTTTCACACACAAAGGCAGAGTTGAGAGTTACTAAAGAGACAGCACGGCCCAAAAAGCCTAACATATTTACTATATTTACTACACAGCATTTCA
This sequence comes from Papio anubis, assembly GCF_008728515.1. NCBI lineage: Eukaryota > Metazoa > Chordata > Mammalia > Primates > Cercopithecidae > Papio > Papio anubis. The sequence goes on along the minus strand of NC_044980.1, from coordinate 45,896,222 downwards.
CAGAAAAAAAAAAAAAAAGTCAACTCCTGTCATAGATGGAAGGAAGATCTAAGATACTATAATTATAAGTGGTAGTGTTGAGGTTCATATCCACATCAAATTTTAAAACCCATATTCTTTACCCTTTTGCTAAGATGACACAATTCACTATTTCTTTTTTAAAGCAGCTTTATTGAGGTATATTTTACCAACGATAAGCTGCATAGATTTAAAATATACAACCTGGTTAGTTTTTCTTTTGCCATCTTAACCATTTTTTAGAATTTTATTTTATAAAACTTACTATTTCTCAAATAATTTGCTTGAGTTGGTGATGTTAACAATCTCTTTCATTCTTTCATTAGTTTAGCAATTGTTTTCTTTCAAAAAAAATCTTTTTTCATTCTTACCAAACTCCATCTTCCTTCTCCACTGTGCTACCACTCTCGTTCTGTTAAATTATGTCTCTTTTTTATCCAAACGAGTATCTGCATTGAAAGAAGCTATTTGATTCACCTGAGATTAATTTGGATTTGGTGAATCTGTTGCCCAGAAAATTAGTTCATAGATTCAACTGCATACTTAGGACAAACAGAAGAGGATACATTTCATAAAAGATCTCTCAGGTTATTTCTGTATTTCAGAGTAATAACTTCTGATGGGAAAAGCAGAAAGCCTTCTAAAGTTCAGCTTGGATTATGTAGGAATAAAAAATGAAGTAATAATGATGACCTCATAGGTTCAGGCAAGAGAGGCTGACTGATGCGGTTACGTTCTCTGCAGGCAGACCGGGGCAATGTATTTCACAGGGATATCATCATCCATTAGAACAAGGGTAGTGTAAGCAATCAAAGCTCCTCAACTCTCACCCAGCCTGTCAGCACCAAGCTATTCAAACTGGCATCATTCAGCTCGAGAGAGAAAGTTCTTCTGTCTTTTCCTACTGTACTATTACAGGTTTCTTTGTTTTGAGCAGGGGTGGGGAGGGAAGAAATTCAAAGCATTGTTTAATGTACATAAACAATGATTTGGGAAAAACTTAATGTATACCTGTAGAAAATATTTCAAAATTTTAGTTAAAAAATCTGTATGCCTAAAGTATACTACTGTTTGGCATGATCAAATTTCTTCACTTTCTGTCAAAATGTGACCAGCTCTGCTATAAATTCCATTATTGTAAATAAAACATTTTATCTACAGATAATTAAAATGAGATGAAATTAGGCAAGACAATCTATAAGTAAACAGACATTTGAACCTGTTTACATTTCTATTAACTAGTAAAGACTTAATAATAGAAATGGAGAATTTCTCTTTGCCAACTAAGTCATTCAAGGTCTTAATGAATTTCAAATAAAAACCTCACAGTTTAAGTCTAATTATATCACTTTCAGTTTCAAGCATAGTAATTATTAGCTCTTTTCTTAATTAATATTTTCAAGATTGCTACACTAATTATCTACAGATTTTTAAGGTGTTATTTTAGAATATAAGTCCAGAAGAAATGATGTATCCCCACTGGTATTTAGGCTAGTTGCCAACTTGTCTCCCTTCTGATAGTGTTGGCTTTGAACCAGGAATGGAGAAAAGAACAACTGACATTTGGAAAACAAAACTTCCAACTCCAGTAATATTTTCAGTGATATTTACAAAAATACAGAAATAGTAACTAATTTTTAAAATATAGCATATCTAGTTAGCATACTGTAATTCATAAATTCTACTTGTTAAAATAAAATTTACCAAAAATCATGGTTCTTTACCAACTAAGGATTATTACTAGCACTTTTAAAAATAGCACATGATCGTTCCTCTTAATATCCAGTAATCATTATTGTTAAAACATAAACATAAATGGCGAAATGTTGATGGTTGTTTAAGCCAGGGAATGCATACATGGAGAGGTTTATTGTACTTCCTACTTTGGGTTATGTTTGGAAAGTTTCATAATAAAAAGTTTTTTCTAAAGAAAAATACATAAACATAAGAGCTCATGTTTCTATACTGATGGAGCTATTAAAGAGATTCCAATAATTTTAAGTTCAATAAATCTTTAGAAGACCTAACTAGTGACATAGCTCAAGCATTTACTTCTGAAGTTCTTATTCTGAAAATGTTAATAAAAGAATTATTGAGGTTCAAGCCCAGAGTACAGTCAGGCAAGTTAAAATAGAGTTTAGACAAACATGTCATAATTTTTGAAAAACTGAAAGCTCTGATTCAATGCTAGTCTGTTTTGGATAAGTCATAATACTAAAGAAGATTGAAATCTAATGAGAGAGAGAAAAAAAAATTACCTGGCCAAATTTTACTGCTGCACTAACAGTTTCCTTTTAAAAGTCTTCTAACCCTTGCCGCTGTTTTCCATTGTGAATGTTCTCTCTTAAAGAGGTGTGCTGTAAAAGTAAATACGAAGGCTCCATCTGAGCTATACAGTGAGACTATGCCTACCCCGTTAAAATAAGCCCTGGGAATTTTCAGAAGGGTTAGAGCTTTAATGTATTTTACCTGTGCTAAATTTGCTGCAAGTTCCCAGTTATCAAAATTATAAATAGGCCACCAAACCTATGTCAGCAAATGTTTTAAACTTCCTTCCCACACCAAACTTAACCAGCCAACTATGAAAATTGATTAATTTGAGGAATAGCTAATAGAGCTGTCAGTGAGCAATAAAATGACCAGGATGTAACCATGCTAACTGAGGAGAGGAAAACCAAAGAGTCTAAATAGTGCTCAACTTGGTATATTAGAAATTGGTGGTGACAAATGCATATAGCCAAGAGAATGTTTCTTAAATGACAATAACACTAAGGCTATAATGCTTTAAAAGACTGAAAATTGCATCATTTACAGGTAAATCAACTGTTCATCAGAGCCATATTTTGGTTTCCAACATACAAAACGTTTATCTAATATGGTACTAAATTTTTCAAAGGACTCTACAGATTAGGAGATAAAATTCGTCAAAGCAGACAAAGGGGATATATGAAGGAGACAGAGGGGAGACAGGGTCGATGAACATTAATGAGAAGAATCCTGGAGAAAGGGCAAAATCTTAATCCATGATGTATTTTGTAAAGAAGCTGACTTGTAAATGACTTTTTGCCTTCCCTCTGATCCTTCACCAAAGCATCTTCACCATGTACCCCAAAAGTCTTCTCTGGATTCATGGACCTATCAGCAGTGAAGGCACTAAGAATCAGTGATTACACAAGCCTACAAGTAGGCACATAAAAAGGTAGCTGTATATTATTTTCCATTTAATCAAATGTGTGAAAATTCACATTTTTATTGTCAGTTCCTTATTTGGGAAAAAACGGTGAGCATAAAGAAAAATTTTAAAACTATACTTCTAAATGTTTATGAACATACATTTGAGGGTTTAAGATACATGGATCATGTTGTATATCAAAACATACAGCCTTAAATACAATAAAAATTTAATGAAAATGGAGAAACATATTTAAAAGTACCTCAAAATGGTGTTTCCCTGAGAGAACTCCTACCCTTGAAGGGAAGAGAAGAGGGGGGTAGATGGGTTGATGTGATGTAACCTGATTATCACCCTTCTCTGGAAGACCCTTCCCTCTGCAAACTTCTAATCACTTTTTCCTATGAGAAAGAAGGAAATTTCCATAGTAATAGAAACTCTTGCCTGTTTCTCTTCAGTAATGTATTCTTAAAACCTAACACAGCAGGTGCTTGATGAGAATTTGTTGAATGAAAGAATGAATTACTAACATCACTGAGATGATAAAGTGAGAATCATGTGAGAGGTTCCACACCATTTTATGAGTCCATAGTTTGAGAATTCAATCTCTATTCCATCCTTGAAAGGCTGGGCTTCTCATTTCAATTTCTGCTTCTAGAAATCTATGACTTAAAGAATAATTTAAGAAAATAAAATACTTATGAAGAATAAGGAAACCACTTACCTTTTGTGACTATAAAATGTAGCTGGAAAATAACTAAGGCAATGATCCTAGATTACAGTTCATTTGGGATAGTCCATTAGCACCTAATGATAGATGTTATTTTCTTTCTACATATCCCAACTGGTTTTCTCAACCAGCCTCCTCGGTGCTAGCTAGCATTCTTTTTGGCAAGGTGAGGATGGGAAGAAGTGAAGGGGTTAAATTTTTGGAAATACTTTTTTCCAAGAACAACTACTTAGTAGCACAACTACTTCAAATCGTTACATTCTTCCAGGATAACTTCCCCAGTGGCTGATTTTCTCCTTTATGGATTATAAACTTGTCCTCAACATAACTCTGGAATTCCTTTGATGATCCATGTTTAGCTGAATCTGCTACCTAACAGATGCCTGAATATTTAGAATCCCAAAGGACTACAATATCCTGTGGTTTCAAATTCCTGAGCAGTTGATCCAGCAATTCTTATTTTATTCTCCCTTTCCTACCATCTTAGGAGCCAGTAGCAGATGTTCATTACAGTTTATTCTTCATTCTCATACAGTTAATCCAAGTGGGAATCAAGAACAACTTTATTTTTTTCTCTCACTGGTTTGACATCCCTTGTACTTTTTTTCTATAGTTGATTTTTTCCTCTGTCATTGTGAATATTCCAATTTCTAAAAAGAGAATTCTTTTAAAAGACAAATTCAATAGATGTTTAAAATGGAAATACATATATATTATGAATTTTTTGTTTCATTAGCTGCATTTATATTAGTATATGGGTCCACTTACTAATTTAGTTTGATACAAATGTAAAAATAAGATGAATTAAGAGCAGTATGGCATGAATAACCAGATTCTCAATTGACTGTAGTATTTGCAGGGGCCCCAGAGATGCAGAGTATCTAGTGCAGACAATTAAATACCTGGAAAGAACTATTGCATATCAAATTGCAAAAGAAAAACCCAGGTTCATAATCTACCTGAATTCAATTTGGCAAACAAGGTGGCTTAAACTTTATGAAAGTAAATTCTAAGCTATAATTCTGTTAACTTTTAATCAAGATATTTAACCCATTAAAAGTTCATTTTAATGCATTTTGATATTATAGAGAAATATCAGATCCACAGTTGGACTACAATACTCTTAGTAAAAGTAAATTCTGAGCCTTTATAAAAGATTATATAATCAATGGAATATATCTACACAGTTTTTCAATAACACTCTCAAGAACCAAAACCTCAAATGACTAAAATTAATCAAATATTTTATAAAAATGTACAGATGAACCTTGGAAGAAGGGGGCAAGGAAGAGGCATTAACTAAAAACGAAACCTGATTTATGCCTACAGCAGGGAAAAACAATTAGTCATATAATTAATTCTATTTTCAATTATTTAATAAAGCTATTTGTTTAGGGGTAAGGTTCTACTTAGATTATATTCTTTAATATAAAGTGGTTGAACTAGCTGATCTCCAAGATCTTTGCATTTCTGTGGCTCTACAATAATATATACTGATGGTAACTGAAGGTGTGTAAATAACACACAATCTTATAGTTAGAAGTCTTTTCTTTTCTTAATGAAGTCAAGGTTAACCAATATTTCCAAGTAGTACCAACTTTAATCTAGATGTAACACTCATTTTTGAAAATAAACAGACTTATAAAGGTAAAAATTATTAATAGACAACATCCACTAATTAATGCATTAGTGAGAGTTTGAGCTTAAACTGAAATAGCAATACAACTTCGGTAGCCATTTATTCAGCCCTTACAATGTGCCAAGGTAGTGCTGGCCACTGGGCTTACAGCAATATTCAGGAACACTAAATTTTAAATGTAAGATGTTTACAACATAGTGGTAGGGGTAGGAGACACAGGCAATAAAGAAAGACATTACCAAACAGTTTCAGGTATTGATAAGTGCTCTATATAAATAAAATAAAATAACATGGTAGAGAGTGAGTTGGAGAATTGCTTTGATTCGAGTACTTAAGTCTTCCTTTGAAAGTCAACCTTGCAATTAACACCTGAAGGAATGAGAAAGTAGCCATATCAGATCTGGGAACCAACTTTGAAGCATGTGGTAAAAGCTCCTGAAAAGGAACAAACTCAGCATGTTTGGAAGACAGAACAAATACCAGAATGCTAAAGCAGAAGGACAGAAAGCAGGGAGAGGAGGTCTGTCAGGTAGGTAGGGGCTGGATCATGAAAAGCCTTGTGATGAGTTTGCATATAAGTCTACTTGTAATGGTAAATCACTCCAAGGCTTTATGCAGGGTATAACGTGATATCTGATGCTTTAAGATCACCTTAGGCATTAGGTAGAAAATGGACTGCAACTGAGCAAATGTGAAGATAAAAGAACAAGTTAGAAGACTGTTGCAGTTTTACAGGAATGTGACAAGGATATCTTGTACTAGGATTGTAGCAGGAAAATTGGTGAGAAAGGGACAGATCAAAGATATATTTTGGAGGTCGAGCTAACTGAACTTACATAAGTATGGGGTGAGAGGAAAAGAAAAGAAAACAATGACTCCTAAGTTATTGGTCTGAGCAACTGGGTGAATAATTTACTGGAATGAAAAAGGCTTAGAGAGTTTATCAATAGTTCTGACTTGGTCATGTTAAGGCTGTGATGTCTATTGGATATCCAGACGTGAGGCAGGGAGTTTGATATACGATTCTGGAATTTAAGAGAAATATCTGGGCTGGTGATAGAAATCAAAGTCTTATCCACATACAGTCAACCTTGAGTTAGCATGTGAAGTTCTACAAGAGCTGATGAGACTGCTGGTGTTCTCCCAGAACAGGAGTTGGCTAGAGTAAGCAGCCAGTGAGACAGCAGGAAAACCAAAATAAGGCACAAGCTATCCCAGGGCCTAAAGGGGAAGAAGCAAGGAATGCTGAATTCCACCAAACACTGCCAAGGTATTGAGAAAAGTGAGGACCATAGACGTATAAGTTTTAGGTCGTTAATGACTTTGATAAAAAGTCTTATTCCTCATTTTAAAAACTGTTGAAATATGAATTATTTCTAATTTTACAAATGGCAAAACTTAACTTTGGGGACATTAAAATGCCTAACTTCCCATCATCTTGCTGACTTTAAAGATCATGTTTTTATCTGCTATATTACCTGCTGCAACTCATTTTTCAAAGTCGATAAAATTAAGTCATTTTTAGAAGTAAATAGAATTAATATTTTAAATAGTACTTAAATACTGTTTTAAATCTAGCCTATATATACTATAGACTTGAGTTTTTATTATTAATTGGAATATATATTAACTGGAAACATATTCACTGGGAAACTATTTTTTAATAAGTATTGAATTATTTAGTCAGTAACTGCAGACATTAGAAAAGAATAATGTAACTATCATGCATCCCCGTCCTCTGAAGGAAGATAAAGCTCTAAGTACCTGGAAAACGTCAGTTGAGGGTCTCAAATGTCTAAAGAAAATCTTCAGACATTTAAAATTTTTTTAAAAACTTTAGAAGGAGGTCTCCAAAAATACAAAATCCGTTGCATTTTTTTTTTTTTAAAGAAAAGGATACTTTCTTTACCCCTTGATTGCTTTGTACGTGGAGTAATACTGCTGAACTCTAAAGAATTCATCTGGAAGAGCATCTTTAAAGTATTCATTTCTATCCTACTGTTCACAGATATGTACTGAGCAGTGGGAGGCTTGTCCATGCCTAGTGCTCTCTTAGAGTAAAAATGAAAATTTGTTCCACTTTTACATTTTCATGCTCACCTCTTTCCTAAAATCTCAGAAGCTAGTATACCACTAATAGAATGAAGTTATGGAAGTTGGATTTTTGCTTGAAAAGCCTTTACTTAATGCAAATGGATGACATATGATTACTGATCTGAATCTATGAGCCCTATTTTGAGTATTTGGATATATTTAAGAATTAGAAAACTGAGAACATTTCATTATATATTCAAGTTATTTTCATCACACCATGAAAAATAAAGAATCTAAAAATAAGATTCATTACTTTGTAGAATTGTGAAAGGCTTATCTGATTCAAGCCCTCACCCATGTTAATTCAAAATTGAAGAAAAAAATGTATACATATATCAAAATGATGACGTATATTTTCAATCATTTATCATTTATCCACTCTTGTAAGAGGTGGTTAAATCATCAATATCCTTATTTACTAGGTTCAGAAACTGACATCACTGTTTAAGAATTTTTCATGGAGTTTTGTTGGTTTTTGACAGTGGCTAACCAGAACCAAGGAATGCCCAGCTCCTTCCCTTTCCTCTCTTCAGGAGTTCCCTGAATAATATAGTAAGTGGAACACGCAGTCATTTCATTCCTAATCAAAATCATGCCTGTTATGCTCAGTGAAGAGCCCTCTGGCTCCCTAAGCCTAACCTCCTCTCTCCTTTTATTGAACCAAAAACTTCCCCATCAGCTTGCTGCTGGGAGCTAAAGAGATGAGTGTGCCTTAGCTCACTTGGGGAAGCAGAGAGAGGGTGGATGCCGGAGTGGACAGGGCAGCTCAGGGAGCAGACAGGGCAGTAGCTTTCTACATCAGCTTCACGAAAGGGGTGTGGCATGTAAGTGGCCATTTCCCAGTAGTGATCTGGTTCCCTGCTAAATAGGACTCAATTCGAGGCCCCACATCAGAAAGAGATAGATGGGTAGTTCTTCCTTCTTGTATCCATGGAAGAAGAGAATAGGAGAAGGATTTTCCCTGGGCACCTCACCCATGATTACCCAGCAGTCATGCTCTTGCCTCTCCACTCACTCTGTATCCTTCGCCTAGAATTCTCAACCCCAGCTCAATCTTTGGAAATTCCATCTGTGTTTCAACAACCAGGTCAATGCCTAGAACCTCTACCTAAGGTCAGCACCGGAAGAATTCTGTTCCTGTGAATGGCACCCTCTTGGGATTGTCTCACTGCCGTCACCACTATTACCAGACACCTGACACTAGGGTTGTATCAATCTCCCCTTATAGTTCTTTTCCAAGTGTTGACAAAACTCCTCTTTTGACTACTACTAACAGACTGGCTGACATTTTCACAAGCATCTTACTGAATATTAGGAGAAAATAAAATAGAAATAAAAATTGTAAAAGTAATAAACCTGTCTTGCTTACAAGAATTTAATATATCTTCACTTGAGCACTGAAAAGCTGGAACAAATTTGCAGTTACCCTAGATTGGACTTCATATTTCCAGCCCTTTGTCTGCCTCTGTATGGCTTGTGCCATCTTAACCCTAATAATCAGGACACAGCCCTCTAAGATGTGTTAGCTTATATTAGGACAGAAACATTCAAATTCTTTTGTGTTTAGCAGTCACCTAGGGATTCTCATTTGTGATATCTAGACTTATGTATGCCGCTAGTCACTGATGCCTGCAATGACTCTCGATCCTTGAGACCTTAATTACATGCAGGACTTGTTCCCAGCACAGGTCTAGTAGTATAATATGATAGCATATTAGTCAGGGAAGGCTAAGCTAAGCTGTGATAACAAACACAAAAATCTCTGTGGCTTAGCACATAAGAATTCAGTTTAATTCTCAGTTACTTCAAAGTCCTCCACAGGAGCCTCCATCCAGGAGCTAATCCTCAAGGATTCAGCATACTTCCATCCTATGTCCCCACATTCTCAACAGATGGCTTCCAGGCAGGGAGACTATAAAGATTGTGCTGGGACTCAGGGTGAGGGGGGATGGTCCTTGTGTCATCACGGAAGTGTCACATGTACGAATGTCCACTATCTGATCGCCAAAACTAGTTAGACAGTCCAGCTGTAAGGATTGCAAATAGGCGGTGGTAAGCATCAAACAACTCTGCTACAGCTAGACAAAGGGTTCCAAACGCAATGTTTTTCAGAGACCAGGAAGGTAACATAAATATGTGAGATATCCTCATATAGTAAAAAGCATATAGTTTTACTCTCTAATAGGAATTCAGTCATTTCAATGAACATTTTATTGTCTTCATAAAATTCTAAGTTTAATGAACTTCCTCAAAAGACAGACAGGGAATTCTGGGCCGAGATAAACTTGTTAACATAGCCACTCTCCTCTCCCAAATCTAACTCCACCCTCATCAGCCAAACTAAGCAGTTGCTGGAATGAAGAGAAAGGCAAGGCAAGGGAGGAGGAGTCGGAGACCACCGAGGCAAAGTGGTGCTTCCTGACCTCTGAGCCCCTTGTGAAGATCAGCAAAATAAAGTCCACAGGAGAGATTCAAAAAGAGCAATTCCTGGGAAAAGTTTGTCAGTCTATTAGATACAACGTTATACCTTATTGTTATTTAATTTTCTTTCCTAGTGTTTCTGGAAAAGGAAAATATTTGCAATATACTTCAAAATATTAATTTCCTGTGCCCAGTTTTCTGCTGTCTTGCTTTACTTTGTTTTGACGTATTGCCAAAACCAAATATGAACAATAGGGGAATTTTTCAGAAAAGTATTTTCTTATATGTTTTTGGTGAAATGCACAGTTTCACAGACTTTGTGGAAAGTAACCAAAGACTCCTAAAATTAAAAATACAGACCCCCTTCCACCCAGCATCCCTACTTTTAAGAATGTATCACAAAGGAGCTAAAGTACCAGTATGTAAATATATACAGAAAGGGTCATTTAAAAATTAATTGTTCAGTTTCAAAGTACTACCATGGAAGAGTATGCAGTCCTAAAAAAGCACATTGACACTGCCTCAGTTGACCTGGAAATATTTCCACAAGATATTGATTAACATAGACAATAAGAAAAGTATTTATTTTATTATCTCATTTTTGGAAAGCCATGACCAGAAACCCTTACATACATATGGTAGTGCAATGTGAACACTGAATCTTTATGTTTAAAAGTTTATTCCCATCTATGTGTACTTTATATAACCAATGATGCATCTTCCCAGTAGTTTTGAACTAAAGCACAGTGTAGGTGGGATGATAATATTAAAGACTACCATATGCATATGTCAGGCATTGTGATGGATCCTTCACAACTTAAACTTTCACAATAATCTTTCAAGGTAGAAATTATGATCTATATTTAATAGGAAAATCCAGGGGTTAGAGAGGTTAAGTAACTTGCCCAAAATCATGAGATGGAACTTAGAGTCAAAGAAATTATACATTTTCTGCTCCACAAGAAGCCCCCCATATAAATAGATATGTACCTTGGTATTAAGTAATTAACTAGTCCTATGATATAACTCTAAGACATATGTAGGTAAATATGAAACACAGATTACAAAACAGTGATTACAAACTTAAGAGTCTGGAGTCAGATAGATATAAATTCAAATTCTGGCACCATTCCTCAATAACTGTGTTACTTTGGCAAAGTTATTCAGTTTCTGAAGCTTCAGTTTTTTCATTTGTAAAATGGTAATATTGGAATGAGCTTGTCTACTTCATAGGGCTATGGAGAGAATTAAATGAGAAATATGTATATAGGGAGAGAGAGAGAGAGCTCAGTACAGGACTCTGAATCTGCACACTCAATAAACATTAGGTATTATGTTTATCATTATTTTTACCAAAACACAGATATATTGGTAGTCACATCTGATCCAAATGTTTTTATTATCAATATAACTTATGTTAAATTTTTCATTTCTTTTTCTTTTTTTTTCCTTTTTTTATTTTTTTTGAGACAGAGTCTCACTCTTTCGGCCAGGCTGGAGTGCAGTGGCGTGATCTCGGCTCACTGCAACCTCTGCCTCCTGGATTCAAGCAATTATCCTGCCTCAGCCTCCCGAGTAGGTGGGACTACAGGCAAGCACCACCAGCCCAGCTAATTTTTGTACTTTTAGTAGATAGGGGGTTTCACCATGTTGGCCAGAATGGTCTCGATATCTTGACCTCGTGATCTGCCTGCCTTGGTCTCCTAAAGTTCTGGGATTACAGGTGTGAGCCACCGCACCCGGCCAAATTTTTCATTTCTAACAAACATAGTTATGAGATAGTCAGATAAAGGTTAACATTATCCTTAGTTTCTTCCCCACCTGGATGTTAATACATTCACTTCTGTCCCTTTCTCTTTATTTTAGTATCAGACTTTGAGAAGCATTCATCTCTCATCCCTCCCTTTTCTAGAGCTCCTAGAAAATATTTTGACTGCCTTCTCAGGGTGGCCTTTTCTCAGATTAACAATTTACCTATTGCTCAAGAGGTAAGATTGTCTCAATAATTCATGTTTACCAAAAAAAAAAAAAACCTGCAGTGAATTTTTACTCTTCTTTCATTATTTTCCATGGGAATATACCTTAAAACAGGTCATGCACTACAAACTCTTTTAAAACTCTTAAGTATGTTGCCAAAATGCTTTCCAGAGGTGAGAACGACACTCCTAAAGCAGTATACAAGAGTGGCCCACTTATAGCATCACAGCCAACATTACCTTAGAAGTAAAAATTGTTTTTAACCTGATAGGTGAAAAATGACATCTTGTTGTTTCAAGTTGTATTTTCTCAATATTGGTAAAGTTGATTGTTTTATTTGAATTTTTGGTCATTTGAATTTATTTGTGAATTATCTAATCAAGCTCTTTTGCCCTTTTCTACTTGGGCTTTAGTGATTTCGTATTGAGAATTCTAAGAGTGCTTGATTTTTCTTTAACAGGTTGGTATTTTAAAAGCAGGCAAATATGTAGCATTGTGGTAGCTGTACAAAAAGTTTGAATAAATAAAAATTAGAAGTATCTATACTAATGCACATAAATCTGGCAAACGGTTATTCAGTGTTTAGTACAAGAAAGGCACTATTCATGGATATGGAGTGTAAAACATTCTCTGCTCCCAAGAAGCATGTGACCTTAGTTGAAGATCAAAATACAGAAGATCACAATATGAAAAATGCTAAATGAATGGTCATGTAATTAAGGACTGCATCAGGGGAGGGAGTGGTCATTGTGAGTTTGCATGGTCAGGTTAAGTCCTACTGTACAGGTAAGGTAAAACTTGGGTGGTTTTGAATGAAAGGAAGAAATGTGAGTAAAGCAAATAAAAGGGTATGTCATTTTGAAGAAGTCATGAGAAGGAAGCAGAGGTCAGAATCCATCTCACTTTTTCCTTTTTTTGGAAACTATGAATCAACCACCCCTGTACTGGAGGAGAGTCTGTCTCAAGAGTTTGAATTTTAATAAGCTTTAATCACAGCTGCAAATATGAAGCCTGGTTTTAGTGCTAACCCAGTATTAGCTATCATAAAATTTGTCTGAAGGAAGTTACAAATAAAACCTATGTTTATTCAGATACTCTTTTTTTTTTTTTTTTTTTTTTTTTTTTGAGACGGAGTCTTGCTCTGTCGCCCAGGCTGGGGTGCAGTGGCCGGATCTCAACTCACTGCAAGCTCCGCCTCCCGGGTTCACGCCATTCTCCTGCCTCAGCCTCCCGAGTAGCTGGGACTACAGGCGCCCGCCACCTCGCCCGGCTAGTTTTTTGTATTTTTTAGTAGAGACGGGGTTTCACCGTGTTAGCCAGGATGGTCTCGATCTCCTGACCTCGTGATCCACCCGTCTCGGCCTCCCAAAGTGCTGGGATTACAGGCTTGAGCCACCGCGCCCGGCCCTCAGATACTCTTTAGATCTTATGCTTAGATGAAAGATCTTCTGTCAATTCAACGGGACACTTGGGGTGCAAATGCAAAGCTGACTTCTATCACTGTATGCAATGGTAATTGTATCAGTTTATTTTCAGCTTGTGAGAAAAGAGAACCTGTCACAGAATGGTTTGAATAACTAGGGGTCTATTTTTCTCATAGGACAAAAGTCTGGAGTTAGAAGGCTGTTGGCAGTGGTTCAGAGGACCAGCTCTGTTAAGGCCAGTAAGTCTCTAATTCTCAAGCCTGTCATCTCATTGCCACAAGTTTGCTGTTGAAGCTCACAACATCATATCCACTTTCAAGATGGGAAGACGGGAGACAGAGTGATTCCAGCCGTGTATCTCCTTTGTATAAAGAAAGCAAAAACGTTTTAAAAACGCCTATTACAGAATTTCACTGATTTCTAATTAGCCAAAACTGTATCACACAACTTTCCCTTGATATAAGAGAAGCCAGGAAAGCAAGTAGTTTAGTGGAACACATATAAAAATTCCCAGGGGAGTTGGAAATTGATGCTGAAACAGTCAGTCTCAGGGTCTGCCATAGTAACACTATACAAAGATAAGGTGAAGAAATTATTTGGAAACATAGAAGTTTTAGAGTTAACACTGCAAGATCATAGGAAAGAATAATATGGATAAAAATGCTCACTAACTCATACTAACAGCTTTCCAATTTGCGTTAAATAAAAAGCAAATTTAGGATTCAGATCATTCCTGTAATATCGTTAACTAGAATGAAAGTTTCAAAGTACCAAAGCATCAAATATTTAAAGTCTAAGGTACCAAAGACCAAAGAGATAGCTTGAAAGGATTTTATTCTTTGCATTTTTGAGTGAGTTCAGGGTTGGCAGAACCCCATCACTGCCTACATTATTGATGGGGATATCTGAAAAGAAGCAGATGTTTTGCCAAGAAAGGGAATATGAATCACTGTACCTAATAAGTTGAGAATCTTAGGAAACAATCTACACAGCTCATGAGTGAAACTAGCAATTAATCTTGACATGTTTTATAAAAGGTTGGGTTGCTTAACATTTCTCCTAAGTAATTTTTTTTAAAGTTTGCTGTAGGCAGGAAGGTAAAAAGACTGACAGTGCAGGAAACTGAACTTTTCTTTCCTCCAAATGCCAACTGTGCCAGTTGCATATTGAAATATGAGGTGCATCATGATAGGAGATTAGTCAAATGCATTCACCAATGCGCCCTCAGTCCCAACTTGCTAGAGGAAGCAATGAAGTGGCGCCATTAGAGACAAGGAGTCAAGACCAATTTATTGCTCCATTCTGGATGTTGCATATGTATGCAAAGTTTTATTTATAAAGATAATTTATGTGGCAGTTGGGTTATGTGCTAATCAGCAAAACACAGTGTCTAAAACTACACCATGTGATGCTAGCATGTAGACAGAAATTTTTGTATTGATTTACATATGAAAGCTTCCCAAGAGGTATGCTGCAACCAAAATACATCCACTGATTCTCCCTCCATTTGCTTCTTTGAGGAGGAGAAAATGAAAACCTGATATTTTAAAAATTCATTGATGTTGCCATCCCCATTTGAGCCTACATTTGACTACAAATAAATTGTTGAAATCTTACGTCAATAACTCAATATGGCTCTCTTAGTTTCCTTTAATTTTAAGCTTTTAGAGTACCTTAAAATGTTGATATTATTATTTAATATGTATTTAATTCATAATTAACAGAAATTCAAACAGAATAAGATCAGTGTGATCAGTAATCTGGATCAAATGAAGTCAGAGTCACTCTGTCTAAATCTGATCTCAGAGCCAGTATATCTATTAGCAACTTTTCTATGAAAATTTATATTTTAAAGAGAAGTAGGGAAAAAATTGACCCAGAAGTCCCTTCCTTCCTTCCTTCCCTTCCTTCCTTCCTTTCTTCCTTCCTTCCTTCCTTCCTTCCTTCCTTCCTTCCTTCCTTCCTTCCTTCCTTCCTTCCTTCCCTCCCTCCCTCCCTCTCTCTCTCTCTCTCTTTCTTTCTTTCTTTCTTTCTCTTTCTTTCTTCCTTTCTCTTTCTCTCTTTCTTTCTTTCTCTTCTTTCTCTTCTTTCTTTCTTTCTTATAATTATATTCTTATAAAAAATAACATGCACTGTTTAGCTGCTTGCATTATATTGAAATATATGTATTATACATTATATATATACATATATATATAGAGAGAGAGACACACACACACACCATTCACCACTTTCTTATCTTTATACATTTATTCATAAACACCCAAACATTAACATCTAGAACAATTACTGGATTTCCTAATACAAGAACAGGAAAACAAAAGACACAAATTCAACCGATAACTTTTTTTTCTCTTTATTTTTTTTACCATTGGGTCACCTCTTGCTCTCTCCTGGACTTCCTTCTCATTCAGCCTCCCATTATCTCCAGCTGTTGCCTCTCAGGAAAGCATTTCACAGACATAGGTACTATATATGACATCAAATTCAAAGAGATGAAAAGAACATTTGGCATCTTCAGTCATCAGGCACATGTAAATTCAGAACCATAAGAAGATACCATCACACACCTGCTAAAGTAAAGAAAATGCACTGACAGTACCCAGCGCTGGTGAAGCTGTGGAACAATTTGAACTCTCATACATGTCTGGTAAGAATGTAAGATGATACAACAACTTTAGAAATGAGTTTGGCAGTTTATAATGGATTTAAACATACACTTTCAATATGACCCATGTGTTACTAGTTTGGGTTGTCTAAGAAGAAGATGCTATGACTGGTATTAAAGATACAAAAGATTTGGGGGGCTGGAGGTGGAAATACCTTTGAAATACAGGAGTGGGACCCAGAAAAAGTGAGGAGAGACTTCAAACCATGATGCAGGTCTGACACTTGTGAAAGAGAGAGGAAAGGAAGAAAGAATTAGTAGGAAGAGTCATACAATGCCAAGAAAGATTCAGTCAGGAGTCCTTACTCAAAACTCATTCAACTGGATAAACAAAATGTGGTATGTACACACAAATGGAATCCTATTCCACCATAAAAAAAAATTAAAATATTGTCATTTGCAGCAACATGGATGGAGCTGGAGATCATTAGCTTAACTAATGTAAACCAGGCACAAAAAGAAAAATACCACATATTTTCAAATCTAGGTGGTAGCTAAATCGTTTGATCACATGGAGGTAGAGAGTGGAAAAATTAGATAACAAAGACTAAAAATGGCAAATGGTGGGTGGAGGGGAGAATGAAGAGAAGTGGATTAAAGGGTACAAACACACAGTAAGACAGAATGAATAAATCCAGTGTTGGATCCAGAGTAGGGTGACTAAACTTAACAAAAACTTATTTCACTTGGATGATGGACACCCTAAATAGCCTGACTTATTCAGTACACATTATACACATGAAAGAAAATTTCTCATATACCCCACAAATTTGTACACATAAAAATCACCCATTAGAGGAATTCAGTTCCACATCTTGCAGGCATAGGCCCACTCTTGTTCCCCAGCTGTGCTAAATCATTGGCTGGGAAGCATGGAAAGACGGTGGCTAGTGTGGCCTCTGTGCAGACTTGGTGGTGGATACATAGGGGCAAAAGCTACAGCTGTCTGTCACTATGCTCACCACAGCAAGAAGTATGAGCAGCACTTTTTCAAGCAGTCACAACACAGTAATTTCCATCATAGGTATACACCCAAAAGAGATGAAAATACACGTCCACACAAAGTCTTTGTTTGAATATTTTCCTACTCTGTTCTCGAACACTTTACTGA
Organism: Papio anubis; assembly: GCF_008728515.1. Classification (NCBI taxonomy): domain Eukaryota; kingdom Metazoa; phylum Chordata; class Mammalia; order Primates; family Cercopithecidae; genus Papio; species Papio anubis. The sequence continues at coordinate 45,878,968 of NC_044980.1, read as the reverse complement.
TACCTCTGTTATAGAATTTATCAGTTTGTCTTATTGTCAGTTTTCATTAATCTAGTTCCATTTCTTGAGTGTGAGGCTCTTACAAACATAATTTTAATTTTGATCCTTTACTCTCTAGATGCAAACGTATACATATTATTCACAGAAAATTTAATTCATATTAGTTAAGAACTAATATGTGAGTCCAACAACAGGTGAGTGAGATACATAAAATGTGGTATATTTATAAAATGCAATACTACTCAGAAATAAAATAAAATTAACCATAGGTACACACAACACCATGAATGAACACAAAAACATAGATTGAGTAATAGAAACCAGACACAAGAGATTGTTTAAAATATGATTCTATTTATTTGGAATTTTAGAAAATGCAAACCAACCTATAGTGACAGAAAACCAATCAGCAGTTGCTGCAAAGGGGCTGGAGAAACATTTTGGGATGATGATATTCTACACCTGGATGTGGTGGTTGATGTGAGGGTAAATGCATTGTTCAAAACTCACTGAACTGTATTTTAAAAACTGATAACATTTTATTGTGTGTAGATTCTATCTCAAGAGATTGATATTTTTTAAGTGAACCAGAATTTTATGAAATAATATTTTCCAAAGTTTTATTTTTCATAAATATGGAAAATTCAAGAGATTTGTTGTTCAAAAAAGTGGAAGATAAATAATATAAAAATAGATTACTCATTTATATTTGTTCATACATTAAACTGGGCAGTACATGATCATGCAGAATGTTTTATCATATGTGATATGATTAACAATTAATGTTATATTCAAAGCAACAGTTGAAACCATCAATACTTACCTCTTAAAATTTAGAGAAAGTGAGGAAGGGAATTTCACAGAAATTCCATATGTAAAAAAGGTGAAAAAAGTTCACAATTATATCTACTTAAAATCTTAACATATGAAAGGCACACTTAAGTCATTCTCTCTCTTCCATGAATGCGGGAACTCATACTTCCATTTCAGGTGTTTAAAAAGGAACACTAGCAAAGGCCTTGTGCCAGGATGAGACACAGGATAAGGGGGATCTTGTGTGGGTGCCTGGCTTTAGAGAAGTTCATGAGAGGATATTAGCAACAAAGTCAGTGCTATGGTTGAAAACACATTTATTTTCACAGAGAGAAAATTGCAGCAGCAACAGCCTTTGGTGGGAAGTTATCCCCAATGAACACCTTCCCTATACATATTGAGGGGCAGATGGAAATCATAAAATAATATTAATTCCTAACCCCTGCCTGAATAAAACTTGAAATTCATATCCCACTGATTTTGGGTCGGTAGGACATTTTTAATTGAAGTAGAACATGAAAATGCCTGACTGAAAAGTACTCTAGGTTAACTGAGTAAAATTTCCTTTACCCTCTGCTTAGCAGAGTGTGAAAAAGTCAATACAAAAGAGAAACTAAAGTCAATAAAGAAAGTTATCTAGGAATGTTGTCACTGGACTATTGAAATAATTCCTTAATCAATTCAAGCAAAAATTATTATTCTTATATAATTGATTTATATAATTGAAGAAAACTAGATTATAAAATATTTATGGTTATAAATTGCAGTTGAAGTGTTTATATTCTCAAAGTGCCTAAAATCATTGTATTGTTCATTACCTTCATAGCAAAAGATAAATAGAATAAAAATAGAATTTTTTTCTGAATCAGCCAAGTATTTATTCTACTTTGCATTTTGCTTAATTCTGTCAGAATCAGTGTACCTTTTGATTCCTAAAAGAAAAAAAAAGTTGGCATAATTGTATATAAAATAAAATACAATATTTGTTTATTCAATATTTATTGAGCACCTACTATGTGCTGGGTATTGCTACTCATTGAAGACAAACCAATACACTATATATACATCTTCTCTGTCCTCATAAAGCTTACATGATTGGAGCAAACATGAAAAAAATAAATTGTAATAAGTGCTAGGAAGGAAAATAAGCAAGGGTCTGAGGAAAAGGATGATGAAGGGTAATCAGAGAAGGCCTTCTAGAGATGATACCATTTAATCAGAGAACCCCCCAAAAGAAAAACTCAATTAACTATACATTGGGGTGAATTTTCCAGGCAGAGGTGAGGTCTGCAAATGCTCTAGAGAGAAAGAGGTCAGGCCTCTTGAAAAAGCAAAGAGCTGGCAGGGCTGGAGCCCAGCAAAGGAGGAAGATAGTGGTGTTAGGCAAGGGTCAGGTCACACAGGGATTTTTAGACCTTGGGAAGAGGTTTTTAAGTTCATTCAGAGTGCAGTGGGAAATCATTAAAGGGCCTTTACAAGGGAAATGATGTGGTTCTGTTAACATTTTGATAAGGCCTTTTTTTCCTGCAGTGTGTAAATTGGGTTAGATGAGAGCAAAAGTTTGTTAGGAAGTCTAGTATCAGAAGATTGTTGCAGTCATTCAGGAGAGAAATAACGATGACCTGGGTTGAGGTGATAGTGGTGAAACTAGAAGAGAGGATGGGATTTTATCTATTTTGTAGAGAGTATAAACAGGATTGCTAATAGATAGAGTAGAGCATAGAAGAAGAAAGAAATCAGTGTTGGCTCCTAGGATCTGGTTTCCACAACAAAGTGGATGATGGTACTATTTACTGAGTCAGAGGCAAGTAGAAGAAGTAAATGTGCTTGGTGGGGATAAAGAATCAAAGTTTCCATTCTTTGGAAATTTTGGACAAAAGAAGTTTATGTGTAGTGTGGAAAAGTGGGCCCAGTAGTAAGCCTGAAAGAATGCCAACATTTGTAAGCATTGCAAAGAAGAAACTAGCCAAGGACACCAATAGTAAGGGTTAGTTATGAAGAAGAAAAATTAGGGAAGAGGCAAGTCCCCTACTCTTACAGAATATTTGAAGAATAAAGAGTATTAAATTGAGGACAAAGAGTTGGCTAAATATGACATGTGCAAGTTATTGGTGACCTTGACAAGAGCAGTGTACATGGTGTAGTGAAGCTACAACTGTGAGAAGTGAATGAGAAGAAAGATGATGAGGATACGTGTAGACAGTTCTCTTGAGTTTTCTCACATCAGGAAGATTATGATTTTTTTTAAGATGGAAAGCAGCACAGCATGATTGATGATGCTAGTGGTAATAATCCAGAAGGAAGTGATGGAAAACAATGCAAGAAAAATACTGAATACTGCAAGAAAAAAAATCTGAATTTTTCCTAAAGAAATTTATGGGTCTAATAGAACACAACGTTCTTTTCCTTCCTTATGCAACAGACACTTAGTGCAGGTTAGGGCACAAACACGTATTATAGTTACCCCTGTCTCATATATTAATTGAAGAAAACACAAGAAAACATCAAAGGAATAAGGAAATTAAGAAGGAAGTCACAGATGGGATCAGATCTTTGGTGGGAAGAGAAAAAATTTTTCTCCATTGCGACAGAAGTAAGGGAGGAAAACTCAGATATTAGCATAGGTAAGTTTTAGCTCTGGAGAAAGAAAGATTAGAAATTGGTGTCTAATTATTTTTTCTGTATTATCAGTTCAATTCTTCCAAAAAGTTTCAGAGCGTTAATATTTAGCCCATCCTACCTTGGAAAGTTGCCTGAAGGAACAGATAAAATACACCTTAAATACAGCATTCATCCTCCACTATGGTCATTCCCTGGAAGGCTAACTCTAAGTACAAAGGAACTATTATTTTTACAGGAAATAAATGTATGAGTCACAATCAATATGCTGAAAACATCTGAATTTTTTCTAAAGAAATTTATGGGCCTAATAGAACACAACATACTTTTCCTTCCTTATGCAACAGACACTTAGAGCAGGTTAGGGCACAAACAGGTATTATAGTTACCCCTGTCTCATGTATTAATTGAAGAAAACACACATATTTTTTTATTATCTAGTTGAATCCACCCAGATGACACAATACTGCAAATATCTGTGATGTTAGTAGTGTAGATAAGAGGTCATGTCAAAATAAAAAGCACATGTCTCATGTATAATTATGTTACCAATCAAGGGCTGAACGTTTCAAAATGGACTTCTCTCAGCAATCTCCTGAAACGCCCTTCAAAACCCAGGAACACTGAGCCAAGGAATAGGGTCCTAAATCCAGGAAAACGTTGAACTTAACATGATCAAACTAATATAGACTTTCTAGCTCATCTAATTCCATGATTTTCAATTTTCCTTGAAGACTTTTTATTTTCCAGTGATATCTTACGTCAAACAGGTTAGGATGGCGCTCAGCCCGTGATACTAGGATTCCCTCACATACTTTTGGTGGTTCTCATATTCAATGCAAGCACTGTGCTTTGGTTCCAGGTAGAGTGACATTGGTGGGATATTTTTTTTTGCACCCCTCATAGAAAATGGAAAGTACGATGAAACAGAAAGAACATAACAGTTTTGATTTTATATGGCACAGACATTAAAATATATAAAACATTAAATATTTAAATAATATCCTACATATGGAAAATGGTCTTTAAATCTGTTCACATTTGGAAAATAAAACTGACTTTAAATCTTTAGCATTAGGCAATAGTATTGAATTCATAAAATTGCACCTCCTATCACAAAATGATAGTTGAGGGAACTGAGCCTACTGTTTGCATCTGCCAGAAACAAATCTAACACAAGAATTGTGGTGGGTTTTTTCAGGGTTAATGTAGATCTTGCTATGAATTGTGTCTGCATAGAATATCTCTCTCTCCCGCTCTCTCACTTTCTGTCTCTCTCTCTCTCTCTCTCTCTCTCTCACACACACACACACACACACAAAATATTTTTCTTCAGTTTGAGTGTGGTTTGTTTGCTGTGCTGCTTCCTAGCAACCAAGGACTTTATAGGCAAGGTGTGTTTCAAACATCTCATCCCTGTACCTTACTGCTGCCTCTCTTCAGCTCTTTACCATTGAGAAAGAGGGTATATTTTACAGCACCTCTCATCCAACACTATAAAATTATAACAACATGAAATAATAATAAGAGGACGTTGACATAACCATATAAGGTGCTGTAAAAAGAAAGAGAGTATTAAAACACATGTGTCTTATTGAATCGTCTGTACAATGCAGTCACACACCAAAGTAGAGACAGCATCTGTATTGTCTGCATAACTGTCCAAACTTTCACTTTGTCTCTCTTACATGCAATTTGGCCCAAGATGTTTACTTCCTATTTGTCAGAAGTGAGACTTCCAATTATGTTCATGGTAATTGTGCATCCAGCAGAAGAGAAGGAAGCCCCCGAGAATGTATTTTTTTCTATTATACATCTAATAAGGAATTTTGACTTTAACATAGCAGAGGGTCATCCTTGAAGGCTATGATTTACATATTCATATTACTTGGAGGCATAGCATTTACTTCAGCAAAATGATAGGCGGCAAAAATTGGCAGAAGTTAATACAAAAAGATTATAATGTTTTCAAGGAATGTACTTCTTGAAATAATTATACAAAATTAATAAAATTAATTAAAAACCTGAACATCTGTTTTGACTTAAAATTCTTAAATAAAAACCGTATCATGTCATTGATTTTAATGCTGTTCCTATTTCAATGATATATGCCACACATTTACCAGCTATTAAACTCAGTTATACAATTATTCTATGGTGCAAATGTTGAGACAATAATCGCAGAGAATCTAAAACTAAATTTTCAAAAAGGAGAATTTACACAAGTCAGTGTTCCTTTCTAATTTTTATTTTTATTTTCCCCAAGATGGAGTTTCTCTGTCACGTGACCCAGGCTGGAGTGCAGTGGCACCATCTCAGCTCACTGCAGCCTCCATCTCCCGTGTTCAAGCAATTATCCTGCCTCAGCCTCCAGAGTAGCTGGGATTACAGGCGCCACCACCATGCCTGGCTAATTTTTGTGTTTTTAGTAGAGACAGGGTTTCACCGTGTTGGCCAGGCTAGTCTCAAACTCCTGACCTCATGATCCACCCGCCTCAGCCTCCCAAAGTGCTGGGATTACAGGTGTGAGCCACCGTGCCTGACTAGCCTTGTTTTTTTATACCTACTATCTTTCTCCATTCTGAAAAAATCAGAGCACATCACTATTTAAAAAAAAAAAAAAAATAGACTTTTTAATTCATTTTCTTATAAGGCTACTGTAAATACATGGGCTTCCTTTTTTCTTATTATAGGCTAAAGACATTTGAATAAATAATTCAAATTAGTTAAGATCTTGTTATATAGTCTTCACTGAATTGTTGCTTAGTCTTTCACAGACATTAAAAGCAAAGTGAAGCAAAAGTTTCTTTCAGTGAGCTAAAGTTCCAACAATATGAAAGCTTTTCTAATATATAAGTCAATCAACCATTGTATAATGGAGAATTTACTCTTAATTTTTCTTTAGTCATTTTCACTATTTGATGAAGAAAAGGTATCATTATTGTTAAAATCAGAATTTTGAATAATAAGCATGCATTGGAAAAATATATGGCAATAGAATTTCAAAGGTTATTTCATCATTGAACTCAGAAACAATTCGTTATCTTAATAAATGCATTATAGTTTCTTCTATAAAGTGTTAAGAGTGAATGTTAAAAATAACACCTATTTTGGGAGAAGAGGCAGGACATTGATTATACGTGACTAGTACAACTCGAAATTAGCACATTTCTAGAAGGCAATTTGACAATAGGATCAAAGATTTTACAACTATACATATACTTTAACTCAGCAACTACACATCTGGAAAAGATTCCAAGAAAGTAGTAACAGCGCTTTGCAGAAATTTATGTACAAAGATGTTCCAACAATAAGAAACAGGCAAGTAAATCAATGGCTAATCAGTGTGTGGAATACTATGTAACTATTAAAAATGATGAAAATCTATACACATAAGTAGGGAGGAAACAATGTAAATAGTACTTAAAGTTGTTGCAACTGGGTCCCACTCTTCACTCTGAAGAGGCAGAACAGAGTTCTGGGCGCACCTTGGGCCCAGTAAATGCTGCCTCAACTAGCAGTAACTCTAAACAGAAAGCCTTTGCTGAGTAATCCTACATCAAGGTTTGTCTTTGCAGGGATACCAAGGCAATTTCTTAGGAGGAGTTGTGCAAAGATCTGATTGACCTGAAGGATTTAGAGCATGAACAGAGCAAGAGCTTTGTACTTTCAGAAGACCACTTTATTTTTCCCCCATTATCGTCATTGGAGATGAACACATGGAGATGCACAGAACTTGGTATCAGGCCCCATTGAAAAGAACCATCAAGTCTTCATTCACAAGAAGAATGTACTTCAGCATGTTGTGTTACTAGAAAATTCATTAACAGAAGTGGTAGTAATATTGCAAGTAAACTAAACTAACCTAAGACAGCAGAGCAGGGTGAAGGGTAACCAGTACTATAATACTTAAAAATTGTCAATCAAGATAAATTGCTATCCCTTTGATGATAATGTTTCCCTTTCAGGCAGTTATTATTCAATTCTTGGTACTTTGTGAAGTCACATTGATATCCATATATGCATGTAAATGTGTATATATATAATTTAATTTTTCATATACTTAATACATTTGAAGAGTTCACATTTGGAAAATAAAACTGACTTTAAATCTTTAGCATTAGGCAATAGTATTGAATTTATAAAATTGCACCTCCTATCAAAAAATGATAGTTGAGGGAACTGATCCTAGTGTTTGCATCTGCCAGAAACAAAGATTCAAGCAGTGATTTGTGTGAGCTAAAGAGGACATTAAGAACGATGGTTCTGCAGTTTTATATGAAGAGTGATTTGATGGTGAGATGGCAAACAAAACAGATGCCTCAGAAGAGGTTGCAAGCCCGAAAAAGCTTTATTTACAGAGAACTCAATTTTTTTATATAAAAAAAAGAAAAACTCACTTGGAAAGAGCATATGGTTATTTGGTGATTTACAGTCACCAGAGTTTCCCCTTAACTCCTTTCCCCTGATCCTCTGTTAGACAGTTCAGATAAAGCCAACTTCATTTCATAAATATGTGTTCTGAGATATGCTAATTAATGCAATTTTTGTCAATGTGGGTCCATTTTTCTCATTGTGATTTCAGACTGATCTTCCTTTTGGCAGGGGTTCCTAAACTAGAATTTTATATTTCTTAGTAACCACTCTGTCAATGAGGTATAATTTAACACACTTTAGGAAAATGGAGAATTCTACTGTGATAGGGAGAAAATCCTTTATTGATCTGCGTTTTCAATATATCATGACGAATCTTCTAAAAACCTATCTGAGGCCGAGTGCGGTGGCTCACGCCTATTATCCCAGCCCTTTGGGAGGCGGAGGCAGGCGGATCACCTGAAGTCAGGAGTTTGAGACCAGTCTGGCCACCATGGCGAAATCCCGTCTCTACTAAAAACGAAACAAAAAAAATTAGCCGGGCGTGGTGGCGCATGCCTGTAATCCCAGCTACCCGGGAGGCTGAGACAGGAGATTTGGAGATTTGCTTGAACCCAGGAGGCAGAGGTTGCAGTGAGCCGAGATCGCGCCATTGCACTCCAGCCTGGGCAATAGAGTGAAACTGTCAAAAAAAAAAAAAAAAAAAAAACAGAAAAAACAACAACAACGAACACCTATTTGAGTAGGGCACAGACCACAGAGGTACAGTTTGCTTTTTGATCTTGGGTGCCTTTTGCAAGCCATAAGAGTAACTTTTGTCTGCGTTACTACATGAGTCATAAGGACAAATTTGACCACAAGTTCCTGGAGATTGAATTCCAACCAGACAAAAAACTAAGATGTGTCAACGACAGTAATTACAAGGATAATGTCATGATCAGAAAAGAGGTTTACATATATAAAAGTATGATGGAGGAGCTGAAGAGAATAATTAATGACAGTGAAACTACCAAAGAGTATGATGCTCTGTGGCCTCCTCCTGACTAGGAGTTTGAAATCGTCATTGGACATGAACACGTTTCTTTCGCAACATCTAAAATTGGTTCTGTTATTGATGTTAAGCAATCCAAGGATCCAGAAGGCTTAAGAATATTTTATTATCTTGTTCAGGAAGTATATTTTATATCTTGAACAGGAAGTATATGGTCTTCAGTGTTACTGAATTATACTTCAAGATTAAGCCAATCTAGATTAAACATTGATGTGGACACAAAGAGGGTGGATATAGCTGTTTTTAATCAACATTATCAGAAAATTTTTGTGTATATCAGAGTAATATTTTAATAAACTATAAATGATTGTGTCTAATAAATATTGATAAGAATAACAAGTAAACTTAAAAACCTATTTGTAATCCTAAGGGCCTCAAAGGTCATTTCTGAAGATACTGTAAAGTGCATGTTATTTTAAATAAATAAAATCTCTCTAACTTTGATATATCACTTGCAAGTATTGGAATATATTCTAAATTCCATGGCAATAAGAATTCACAAAAAATTCAGGCTCCAACAATCATTAATATTCTCAATAGACTAATTACTTATTCATATATAGCACAGATGACTGAGGTCTTCTACTGGAAGAATCCTATACCAGTATGGGCTAGTATATAATTCTTGTCACTTTCTTTTTGCTTTTTACTGATTTTATTTAAGGAATTTGTATATTTTCTTCCTTCCAAAGAGCAACCTTTATTCTTCATTAGAATCCTTGTAAATTAAAAGCAAAAAAAAAAAAAATTTGTTTTATATCTGGAGAACAAATGGATGTTCCTCCTTCAACCTCAGACAGAGTGATTGATAGCTTTGTTATCAAATTCTGAATGAAATAAATTTTGTCTCACTTTGAGAGTAAATTGTGATAATACAGGTCCTCCCTACCAACCAACTTGGACATAACTCATTGTATTTCTATTGGCCAGTGAATGTACCAGGAAAGGGGCTTGAAAAAATGACATTTAAGTACTACTTAAATAGTACTATAGACTATTTAGTTCATCTGGATGGTTTTTATTTCATTATTTACATGTGCTGTTCTTCTATTATTTTTACTATTCATTCTCTTATTAGAAGATTGGAAACCTGAAATCTATTTGGTAGTGTTTATTCACAAATAGATATGTAGTAGGAGAATGTATAGCACAGGGGTTAAATATGGGCCCTAGAGTCTGGAAAGTCTGAATTAGTATCTGTGGTGGACTATATTATTGTTTAGGGTATTCCCTGCTACTCTCTGGGGAAAGATCCAACTACTCCACCCTATGATAGCATGACTAACCTTGTTCTTGCTAATGAATGTGAGCAAGTGACATTTTTCACTTCGGAGTAGAATGTTTAAGAGCCAGTGCACCATGGTTTATCAGGATGTCTTCTTATCTCTGTCATATACCTGAAAATATTTTAGATAAAACATCAATTCTATGAGCTTGGATGCCCTAGTGAAGAGATCATGGCGCAAAATGATAGCCAGTCTGCCATAAACATGTAATAGGGCTAAGAAATGAACCCTAGTGATTGTAAACCACTGAGAAGTGGGAGAGTGTTTGTTAACTGCTAAATAACCAAGTCTCAGTCCTCACTACTTATGTAACCTTTATGAGCAGGCTTAGCCCCTCTTTGGCTTAATTTCCTCATTTTCAAAATGGAGATAATCTAAACTAGATAATTTGGGGAAAACAGCACAGTGCCTACTATGTAATAAATACTTAGTAAATGATGGCTTGTATTATTGCTGTTGTTAATAATGCCAGGAATTTCACTAAATACTATAGATTATATGATTATCTCATGAAGTTTGAAGTTTGATAGGGGACATGTAAACCAATACCTATAGCAATGAGATAAATGGCTCAAGACGATGAAGAGGTGCTTCTATATCAGAAGCATTTAGCTTTAACAGGTTATCTGCAAAGACTCCCTGAATGTATACCATTTGAGTTAAGAACGAATGGGTAAGATTTTTTCAGGCAAACAAGAGGCATAAAGGCATTCTAGGTGGAAGGGCCAACAGGTACCAAAAAAAAAAAAAAAAAAAAATGCATGGCCCCTTTTAAGAATTCTAAGCACTTTGTAACTCCAAGAGGGTTGGGTATGTGAGCTAAAGGGTTGAATCTTTATCCTGTAAGTGACAGAGCCCCCATTGAAGGGTTTTAAGTATGTGTGGCACCACACCATACCTCAGGTCAAGACGGAAAGAGTTATGCCATGTAAAGTAGACCCCCACAGCACCTTTTATACATAAGTACACTGCTAAAGTTTAAAATATGTTTCTCTTGGCCGGGTGCGGTGGCTCACGCCTGTAATCCCAGCACTTTGGGAGGCCAAGGCGGGCGGCTCACGAGGTCAGGAGACCGAGACCATCCTGGCTAACACGGTGAAACCCCGTCTCTGCTAAAAATACAAAAAACTAGCCCGGCGGGGTGGCGGGCGCCTGTAGTCCCAGCTACTCAGGCGGCTGAGGCAGGAGAATGGCGTAAACCTGGGACGCGGAGCTTGCAGTGAGCCGAGATCGCACCACTGCACTCCAGCCTGGGCGACAGAAGGAGACTCCGTCTCAAAAAAAAAAAAAAAAAAGTTTGTCTTTATTTGAGCAGAATGGAGGTGGGCCATCTAACTCTAACATGGAATGGGTGTTCTGCCTTGGTGAAAAGAGAACGCTAGGCCTCTTTGCACCACATAAGTGCCCATTTAGGCCTCTTATAACCATATTAGTTGCCCATTTTTCCTGCCTTGGCCATGGTTTCATGGAATTACTCTTTGAAAATATGCATGAATTCTACAATACTATGATGTAAGAAATATATATGTAATATTCACTAGTTTTTTACAACAAGTGGTTGTGGCTATCTAATGATTTAAGGTAGAAATCCCATAATGTTCAGAACATTTTTGAATACTTTGAATTAATAGTATACTTTGATAAAGGAAATTAATAACTTTGACAAATTAGAATAAATTAAAAATGAATAAATAGTACTTTTTAGATTTTGTATTTAAGAATTTTGATTTGAAATTTTAAAAATTAAGACATTTATAGTTTTTTAAATGATTAATTCTTATTAGAAATATGATTCCATCTATTTTGAGTGAGCCTAAGATTCTCTGATACTGACCAGGATTCATTTGAATTTTTCACTAATAATGACAGTTAATGTATATATGGAACTATATGTGTCATGAAAAGACATAAGAATTTCATATGGAGGAATTCTTTTAATATTTGTGGCAATCCTAAATGTTAGGCTGTACTATTATTCCATTTTATACATAATAAAATTAAGATTTGAAGGGGGTAAGTGACTTGCCCAAGGTCAAACAGTATGAGGTGGACCTGAGATTTGAACCTGGCAGACTGGCTCCAGATTCCATGCTTTTTACTACAATGGTATATTGCCTCCCTTTTTACTGATCAGAACACGTGTAAAAATTAGAGCAGCACAAATATGTGAATGATATGTGTGCCGTTTTGCTGTGAAGGGAGAGGAGGAATAAGGATTACCAATAATATTCTCTCTTCACTGAAGTACCAGATTAAACCTCAAGCCAAACATATTTGACTAAATCTGGAAAATTGTTGGAAAAATAAGGGGGGCCAACCATGAGGAACCGAAGCTAGGAATCAGCTTGGCAGTCTCCAGATGCCACCACAGGTCTAGACTGGTGTGTGGTCAAAGCCAATGTGACAGAGAGGTGCGTGCACTTGGTCTAGGATGGTCAGGGCAGTCAAAACAGAAAAATCAGCAAGAGCAGTCAAGATGATGTATAGAATAAATCAATGATTCTTACACTTTAGATCTTTCATTTTAAGCCCTTGGATTTGACTTTCTGATCACAAGTACTGATTATGAATCAAATAACTAAAATCATTTATGAATTGAGCTCTTGACTGAGGAAGATACAAATAAGTTCTCTAACCACCTCACAATGATTTTAACACATCCAGATAATTTTTCTCTGGCAGAATGAAACAGACATAGTAAACAGTTGGAGTTGAATTATTGCACTGGTGATGGTAATTCCTACTTCCTAGACCCTCAATTCTCCCCTAGTTCCTTTATTCCAAAGAACAGCTTTTTAAACTCTGCTTTCTGTTCTTACCTCTACACAGTATCTCTGTTTAATTCTGGTTACCAAGAGTTGCCACAAAACACCTCCAACTAATACAATATTAGTCTCCCCTAAACTGAAGAAGTTATCTCTCATTCCAGTCACCTTCTTCATCAAAACCCCGTTAAAAATGAGTAAATAGTACTTCTTAGATTTTGTATTTAAGAATTTTGATTTGAAATTTCCTTTATTAGGAATAAATTTGAAGTGACAGCCATTTGTACTACAGGTATGCCTACTAACTTTATTCAGTAATGTATAGTTATCCAATATTTTGGTGCTTTTTGCCCACTTATATTTACATCTCCCCCAACTCTATCATATGATATGGTTCTGGATGTAATAATAAGCATTCAACAAATTCATACTGAATTGAAGCATCACTATCACTATTCTATTGTAAGTTCTGTGTACTTCATCGTATATAAACATTCTCAACATATTAGGAAACTTATTTTTTAGTACACTCGTAGTATCTTTAGCAAAGGAGTGGATACTTGTCGTTCAGCAAGGAATACACACTTTCAGCCTGGATATCATGCTATTGCATTAAATTCAACCTTATTTTAAAATACATCGATTTTCTTTATAGCTAGACACACATAAACAAAAAGTTTGACCATATTCCCATCTTTGACATTCTCCAGGCAGACCCTACCGCTGAATGCTTTGATACAGTAACTCATAGGTTATTTTAAAGTTACTTATCTGACAACCCAGCTGAAAATCAGCAGACAAAGAGTTCCAAACAGAAACCATAAACTCTACGAAACAGAATCTTGGGTAAGTTATTTATTTTCTTCAAACTGCAGTGCCCTTAGTTGTAAAATGAAAATGAATAATAATTATAATCTGCAGTATTGTACTAAGGACTAAATGAGATAAAGTCACTAAAGTGTTTCCTGAAGATAGTGACACAAATACCGATGTATTTGAGGGAAGCAGGTTGAAACAAAACATGAGCTTTACTATAGAAAAGTCTCTCAGACTTCTGTTCAAAAAATGTTTTATTCATTTTTTTTGTACATAGCTCTTAGAAACCTGGTTATCTGTTTTCCACGCTACAATAGACTAAGATTAGCAAAGTGAAACATTGGTAGGGGAAAGCTCAGAGCACCGATCACTTTGGCTGGCACACAGTGGCACTTCTATAATTGTTTATTTGTTATCATTGTGATTGTCAGCTAAGAGCAGGACATTTACAGTCACCTTGCCTCAGCCAGGTGCTTGAGGAGGCACGTATAAAAAACAAATTGTAAAGAAGTAATCATGAACCTCAAAGCCAGTATCATGCAAATAAAGCCCTACACATTTATGTAGACGTTGAGGAACTCAGAATATTTACACACAATAGGAGTGTGTTCAGTGTATAAAAACCAATGGATCTAGGCTTAGTCTCCAATCAAGGTCTTCCTCTCATAAGCTGTGTGAGCCTCAGAAAACTGTTTAAAACTCACTCTGTAACCTCAATGGCCCCAGCAGATAAAGGGAGATAACAATAACTACTTCGCAAGGTTGTTTTGAAGACCAAATATATGTGTGAAGTGCCTAGCACATAAGTGTATTTTTTTTTTAATTATACTTTATGTTCTAGGGTGCATGTGCATAACATGCAGGTTTGTTACATATGTATACTTGTGCCATGTTGGTGTGCTGCACCCATCAACTCGTCAGCACCCATCAACTCGTCATTTACATCAGGTATAACTCCCAATGCAATCCCTCCCTCCTCCCCCCTCCCCATGATAGGCCCCGGTGTGTGATGTTCCCCTTTCCATGTCCAAGTGATCTCATTGTTCAGTTCCCACCTATGTGTGAGAACATGCAGTGTTTGGTTTTCTGTTCTTGTGATAGTTTGCTAAGAATGATGGTTTCCAGCTGCTTCCGTGTCCCTACAAAGGACACAAACTCATCCTTTTTTATGGCTGCATAGTATTCCATGGTGTATATGTGCCACATTTTCTTAATCCAATCTGTCACTGATGGACATTTGGGTTGATTCCAAGTCTTTGCTATTGTGAATAGTGCCGCAATAAACATATGTGTGCATGTGTCTTTATAGCAGCATGATTTATAATCCTTTGGGTATATACCCAGTAATGGGATGGCTGGGTCATATGGTACTTCTAGTTCTAGATCCTTGAGGAATTGCCATACTGTTTTCCATAATGGTTGAACTAGTTTACAATCCCACCAACAGTGTAAAAGTGTTCCTATTTCTCCACATCTTCTCCAGCACCTGTTGTTTCCTGACTTTTTAATGATTGCCATTCTAACTGGTGTGAGATGGTATCTCATTGTGGTTTTGATTTGCATTTCTCTGATGGCCAGTGATGATGAGCATTTTTTCATGTGTCTGTTAGCTGTATGAATGTCTTCTATTGAGAAATGTCTGTTCATATCCTTTGCCCACTTTTTGATGGGGTTGTTTGGTTTTTTTCTTGTAAATTTGTTTGAGTTCTTTGTAGGTTCTGGATATTAGCCCTTTGTCAGATGAGTAGATTGCAAAAATTTTCTCCCATTCTGTAGATTGCCTGTTCACCCTGATGGTAGTTTCTTTTGCTGTGCAGAAGCTCTTTAGTTTAATTAGATCCCCATTTGTCATTTTGGCTTTTGTTGTCATTGCTTTTGGTGTTTTAGACATGAAGTCCTTGCCCATGCCTATGTCCTGAATGGTATTACCTAGGTTTTCTTCTAGGGTTTTTATGGTATTAGGTCTAACATTTAAGTCTCTAATCCATCTTGAATTAATTTTCGTATAAGGAGTAAGGAAAGGATCCAGTTTCAGCTTTCTACTTATGGCTAGCCAATTTTCCCAGCACCATTTATTAAATAGGGAATCCTTTCCCCATTTCTTGTTTCTCTCAGGTTTGTCAAAGATCAGATGGCTGTAGATGTGTGGTATTATTTCTGAGGACTCTGTTCTGTTCCATTGGTCTATATCTCAGTTTTGGTACCAGTACCATGCTGTGTTGGTTACTGTAGCCTTGTAGTATAGTTTGAAGTCAGGTAGTGTGATGGCTCACGCCTGTAATCCTAGCACTTTCGGAGGCCGAGGCGGACAAATCACGAGATCAGGAGATCGAGACCATCCTGGCGAACACGGTGAGACCCTGTCTCTACTAAAAATACAAAACATAAGCCTGGCATGGTGGCAGGCACCTGTAGTCCCAGCTACTCGGGAGGCTGAGGCAGGAGAATGGCGTGAACCCAGGAGGCGGAGCTTGCAGTGAGCAGAGATCGCACTCCAGCCTGGGTGACAGAAGAAGACGCCGTCTCCAAAAAAAAAAAAGGTTTTCTCTTTTTAAGGTTTTACATTAAAAACTATAAGCCTCAATGATCCAGAGACTTTATTCAGGTAGAATTCTTCATTCTTAGAGAATGTTAGACAAATATAGCATTACTACCTATGAATTAGAAACACATATACCATTTTTAAAAGCATTGTAAACACAAGTTAAAGGCAAATATTGGATTTTAGTGATTATTTCACTATATATTATATATATATAAAATCATCAAGAGGTACTCCTTAAATATGTATAATTTTAGTAGTTAATTCTACCTCAGTAAAGCTGGGCAACTTAAAACATAGAAAAACATATACGAAAAAGGATTCATAACCTTAATATGTAAAGCTACCCTAAGAGTTAATACAAAAACATTGTGGAACAAAATTAGAATGAATGACAACTGGTGTATATATCTATATATATTACACATATACATTGACTAGGATGTGGGGAAATAGGCATTTTTACACACTGCTAGTCTGCCTGTAAGGCAGGTTCCCAATTTATATCAAAAGCTTCAAAATGTTTATTCTTTCATCCAGTAATACTAAAGAACATATTCAAGAGTTAATACAAAAGAATATTCACCTCTTATAGACTGAAAATATCATTGTTTGTGTTCAATTAATATGAAAATGGTTAAATGAATTGTAAATGACAGCTTACATTAAGTAGTATATATTAATTTATACAATTAAAGCATGTACACACATGGTCCAAAAAACATGATCATAGTATAACGTTAAGGGAAAAGCAATAAAACATGTATTGAATATTGAACATCACAATAACAGTAGATAAAGAAGAAAGTATACTTTAAAAATCTACATGCACATATAAAAATTTAGATGAAAATTATATGGACATGTGATAACAATTATTTGGAATTATTTTGGGTGATTCTCTATTTCTTCGTTTTGCCTATTTTAATTTTCTGCATTCTTTACCTTTACCACATAGCCCTTTTACAATAGAAAACATAATGGAAATGAATGTATATTGATTTGTATATAACCTACTTATAAACAATACCATTTATTAGAAAATGTGTAAAGTATATCTTCAATAATCTTATATTTACATATTATTTGTAATTTTCCATACAATATTGTCTTAAGACCGAGTGACTTGAACAAAGTCTTTTCACAAATAAGGGAGACAGCTCTATCATAAATGGAATTCTTCTTAAAGTCCATGACCCTTTCTGCTATACTGAAAGTTGGCTTCCACTTAATCTCTGCATGGCAGTAAAACAAGTGAACTTAATATTAAATAACTATACTATCACAAGAATTCTATTCTGGATATTTTTAGAGCTATCCAGCATATCATTATTTTTCATTTAATTCAGTTTTCTTCATGACAAGTTTGGACTACAAATTCTTTTCAGAGTGGAAAGTTCAAATTAAAATATCAGTTTTGATTCAATGAAGATGCTTTACTTTCAAAATATTTAAGACAAATATTTTCATTAAAACCAAGATGATTGGATGATAGAATATGTAAATGTTGTGGTAAGTTCTATCATTTAGTAAAAATATTTTAAGCCTCATTACACAAATTATGGAATTTTATATTGCATAAAAACTTTAGTCTCCAAAATATACATGTGCACATGCATATTTATAGAAATATTTAAAACATATGTAACAAGTTCAAGGATCTTATGCTATAGTTTGTCAACATCCATGATAAACAATCCAATCTGTTGACAAGCAATCTCCAACAATTATTGACAATGATAACATCCATTACACTCTGTATTCTAATGCAGCTCTCAATGATGAATTGCTATGGATTTTGTTACATTTAATTTCTTTCCATATCTACATAGGAACTCCTTTAGGGTCCTTTTCCTTTATGCTCCCATATGCTCACTTTAGTCTAGGTTGAAAGCCTCCAGACACACAAAATGAACTTTCTGTATATCTTTCATTATTCAGAAAAATTGCACAATTTACAATACACCCACCACCCTACCCTCCAAATGGTTGAGCATTTAACAAATAACCTATGAAAGCCAGACCTCATAGGCAAGTTTCACTTGAATTTACTTCACCCCTAATTGTGTACAGATCTCTTCAACCATGGTGCAAAGAGCTCTAATGGTCTACGGGAAGAGTTTCACAAAAATTTTATTTTACCTCCCCTTCTTCCTCTGCCTAGGACCTATAAAGATCTCTGACTCACCTCTCTCAGCAACATCTCCCCTTGTTTCACTCTTGTCTAAAATTTTCAGTAAGGATGAGAAGGAAAGGACTTCTTTAGTTCTTTCTTCTCTGGGAATTCTTGAGTACTCTTTCCCAGACCACAGGAAGCTAAATCAGAGTCACATAGAAGTTGATAATGATGTCCTAAGCATTGCACTACTTTTCTCTCTTTTCTTCCTCCTTTTCTCTTTTTCTCTTAGCCTTCATCTTGATTCTCCAGTTCACAAAAACACCACCAACCCTTCTTGAGATCCATCCCCCACAATATGGCCTAGCTTTAAAAGAAATAAAGGAGGTCTCCCAATAACACACACTCTAGGTCATTGCAGTCACTGCTGTGTGTGTGTGTGTTTGTGTGTGTGTGTGTGTGTGTGTGTATGTGTGCCCTTTTTTTTTTTTTTTTTTTTTTTTTTTTTTTTTTAAATTTATTTATTATTATTATACTTTAAGTTGTAGGGTACATGTGCATAACATGCAGGTTTGTTACATATGTATACTTGTGCCATGTTAGTCTGCTGCACCCATCAACTCGTCATTGTGTGCCTTTTTAAAAACCACTCAGGACCACTGATAGAGTCCATCTCAGCCGTACATGGCTTAGCAAGCGTATTGTATATGTCTTACTTTTAATTGGTTTTATTATACACCAAAACACAATTATACATAAGCAATCACAAGTTTATTCTTTTTAACAGATTCAACCCAGCTGCCAAAATGCTTAAAATCAGGGATTCTACTGAATTCAACCAGATGTTTCTAACTTAGGCATGGCAAAATCAGAATTGGACAGACCCATGAAAAACCAAAGTAAAGACAGTTTTGGCAATATCCAATTTTAGAAGGATTATCTAAGTCAATCCCCAATTCAAGTAACAATCATTATAGAGTACTTAGATTTTAGTACTAGTCTAACTTTATTGTGTGTTACAATAGCAAAATAAGATGAATCGGGTGAGAACTCAGGAAACACATACACAAAAAATTTAGAAAACAAGGGGAACATGTAAAATAGCACATAATAAAAAGAAAATTACCAAATGAAAAACCAGAAATATGGAATAAGTGTTTAATGAAATGTTCAAGTGAAAAATTAGTAAAAGGATGTTTTTTGGAGGGTATGGAACTCAAAATGGACTATGTGGATGAGAAACATTTCAGGGAAGAACACGAGAAAGGACACAGAAGTAGAAATTAATAATCATATAAGGTTCTGGGAACTAAAAGCTATGAGGAGTCACTGAGTTCATTCACGTATCTGTTTCATACACATCCCACACCATGGGAAACTGAAAGTGGCTACAAATTCTTCCCTCTCCATCAAGAGCTAGTCTCTTTCTTTCTACATTTCATTCTTTTTAAATTTTTGTCAGTACGTAGTAGGTCTATGTATTTACATGAGATGTTTTGATACAGGTATGCAATGTGAAATAAGCACATCATGAAGAATGAGGTATCCATCCCCTCAAGCATTTACCCTTTGAGTTACAAAGAATCCAATTGCACTCTTCAAGTTATTTTAAAATGTACAATTAAGTTATTATTGACTATAGTCACCTAATTGTACTATCAAATAGTGGGTCTTACTTCTAACTACATTTTTTTGTACCCATTAACCATCCCTACCTACCCTCCAGCCTCCTACTGCTTTTTCCAACCTCTGGTAACCATCTTTCTTCTCTCCATGTTCATGAATTAAATTGTTTTAATTCTTAGATGCCACAAATAAGTGAGAACATGTAATGATTTTTTCTTTCTGCGTCTGACTTATTTCACTTAACATAATGATTTCCAGTTCCATCCATGTTGTTGCAAATGACTGGATCTCATTCTTATTTATGGGTGTATAATACTCCATTGTATACATGTACCACATTTTCTTTTTCCATTCAACTGTTGATAGACACTTAGGTTGCTTCCAAATCTTAGCTATTGTAAACACTGCTGCAACAAACACAGGAATGCAGATACTTCTTTGATATGCTGATTTCCTTTCTTGTGGGCATATACCCAGTGGTGGGATTGATGGATCATAAGGTATCTCAATTTTTAGTCTTTTAATGAACCACCAAACTGTTCTGTATAGTGGTTGTACTAATTTACATTCCCAACAACGGTATACAAGAGTTCCCTTTTCTCCATATCCTTGCCAACATTTGTTACTGCCTGTCTTTTGGAGATAAGCCATTTTAACTGTGGTGATTTCTCTCTACCTTTTACATCAAAGTTGTTACTGTTGTGGTCCTTGGGCCAATCAGCAAACAGAACACAATCTGAGATTTGAAAAACACCTGCACGTTACCAGCCTTTTGCTATAACTGTTGTCCTGAGACCACCACCAATGGAGAAGAATACAAGCTATCCGCTGGAAGATGAAAGATAAAAGACCTCAAGGGAGAGAACTGAGATGACACAGACAACCATCAGACAGCCCCCCAGGTAAAACCCTGCCAACTGCCCGTGATGTGAGGCCAGCACTTGCCACCTGCCCAAGGACACCTGAGTGAACCCCACAGACACCTATGGAACCAGCCTAGACAAAGAAATGCGCCAATCCACAAAATTGTGAACTAAGTGAACGGTTGTTTTAAGCATTAAGTTTTGGAGTGTTTTATTTAACAGCAAAAGCACACAAAACACACACACACACACACACACACACATTTCAGTTTTTTGTTTCCTTATTCAAAATTACTGCCATCCAGTTAACTAAATAAGTCTCCAAACTGATCATCCACTTTTCAGTCTTTCTAACCCCCTTAACCACTGCTATTAGATTAACTTGTCAAAAAATAAATAGAATTTTGGTCCTCTCACTCTTCTGATTTCAAACTTCAAATAAGAATTTATCCACTCATTCAATATTTACTGATCACGTGAAATGTACCAGCCACTAATCTAGATGTAGAAAATATAAATGGTGTAAAAAGTCCCAGCTCCATTAGACAAATATTCTAGCTCATCATTTTCTACAGTAAGGAATCTCCAATCTGACTTCTTGTAAGAAGGGAGAGATTCTTACAAGAAGCTGGGAGAGTTTTATAATTATTTACTGAAAATAAACAATAAAATGATAAACCATACATTGTTTAAATAGTGATCTATAGAGAGAGGAAGCAGATGGGAGGAACAGACTTGATTACTTTGACAATAATTTGTTTTGCAAATTTAAATTTGGAACCCTATAAATATTCTATATGTTATTATAAAACAAAATTAAATTTATAAATTCATCTCTAAAAATGAAAATAAAATAAAATAGATGAGCCTTGACATATAACCAGTTGGTGTAATCAGAGAAATGATTCAAAGTAACTTTAAGGCAGAGCAAATTGACTGTCTTCCTCTAGTGGCATATGCACTAGAACAAAAAGAATTTTTTACAAATACTTTCGAGTGGTAAGATAATTAGAAAACGTATTATTAATATTGTTAATCTAAAACTTCCATTTGTGCATTGTAGGACAAAGCAAACGTTTCATTATATAATCTCATTCTAATATTCCTAGTGTCACTGAGAGCTGGGATTCTGGAGAAACCTGGGAAAAAGGAGATACCAAAATAAAACCCTACAATGAATCTGAATCAAAAGTATTGGATAAATTTTTAAATTAATTTTTAAAAATTTGTGGGTGTTCATATTTATGGTGTACATGAGAGTTTTGATACAGGCATACAGAAACCCACATTTATGAACAAGTAAAATAATTAGAACACTGAGCACTTGATGATATTTAAAAATTATTGTTTTATAATGTGTAGTAATGGCATTGTGGCACTTTAAAGTCTGTACTTAGAGATACATATTGAAATGTTATGGATGGAGTATTATAATCTCAGAGATTGGCTTCAAAATAATATAGAAGGTAGGGGGAGCTGTAGCAGTACAAATGAAACAAGACTCGCCATAAGTGTCTAATTATTGAAGTTAGGTGATGGGTGCATGAGCATTCACTATATTGTTCTGCCTACTTTTGTATATGTTTAAATTTTTTTCATAATAAAAAGTTTAAAAAACATGTATTAATACAAAGGCCCCACCCCCAGAGATTCTAACTTAATTGGTCTGGGACTCAGGTACTGAAAGGAAGGATGGAAGGGTGAAAAGAAGGAAGGAAGAAAGAAGGAAAGAAGGAAGGAAGGAAGGAAGGAAGGAAGGAAGGAAGGAAGGAAGGAAGGAAAGAAGGAAGGAAGGAAAGAAAGAAGGGAGGGGAAAGAAGGGAGGGAAGGAGAAAAAGAGCAAGCAGGCTCTGTGTGTGACCCTACTGCACTGTTTGGGCCTAGAACCATTTGCCTACACTCCAGTCATTCCATTTTTTCCAGCGACTCGGGAATGTTTGTACTTCTCAGTGGTTCTATCAAAATTAACTGGGCTCCATGTTAAACATGCTGATTCCTGGGCCTCACCCCAGAGTGACTAAAACAGACTCTTGGAAGGTTGGAGTGAATCCTGGGAATATGTACATTTCATAAGCCCTGTGGGTGATTCTGCTATAAACTCAAGATGAAAACCACCCCTGTGCTCAACGGAGCAGGACTCCCATTGTTCCCTGCACACAACCCTAGCCCTATCACTCTCGTGCCTTTGTCCATTTTATTCCTTCCTTCTCTACCTGAAATGTCTTCGCCTTATCTTTATCTAAATCATGCCTGCTCTATAACCAAGTTCACAAATCACTTGTCCATGAAGCCTAATCCCTTTAGGGAAGTGATTCCTTCCTCCTGCTAACTCAGTTTTTTCCCCTGTGCATAGGATGATATCTGTTTATATACAATGCTTCAGCTCCTTTACTCAGCAAGAAGCTGCTTTAGGTCAATGGACCTTTTTTTTTTCATATTTTTGTAATTTAGGCATTGTTAAGACATATGCTGAATCTATGACTCAATGAAAATATAGCAGTGGATAGCATCCAGAATACAATGCTTGCCCATTACATGCTCTTCTTCTAAGCGCTAGTTAACATAACTCCACACCATCCTAAATATGCAAGGAAGTCCCTCTCAGGGAAAGATGGTAGTGAGAGGAAGACAATTCAAGATAAATGACTATCAACATTTCTCAAGAATCAGCTAAATCAGCTATAAAACCTTAACTACTTTCTAAATCAAAATGCCACACTTACCATTTTTCCAAATGAAAGAAATTGGTTTAAAGAAAAATATTCCAAAGTACTATTTTACTTATAATAACTGTGTCCAAAAAGTGTTGAGCATCCTAAGAGGTTATGTTTTATAAAAATGTAAATAAATATGCCTTTATGTATAAGCGTACTTCCATTTTATAAGGCTTCTAAAGAAAAGTGATATATTTTTATAAACACCTCTACTTCAGATTCCTAAAGGAAAAAAAAAAAAACAACTTTAAACTTTGACAGAGAGGTTTATCGTTATAAATTAGTGGATAGCCCTCACTGAGTGCTGACTGTACACCAGGTGCTATGCTCAGCAGTTTACTCATTCTCTCACTTAGTCTTCTCAACAACATTCTTATGAGTTGGGCTTGTTTGTGGTTTATGGAGGAGAACAGGGGGATCTGGAGGGGTTGGGTAATTGCACAGTCATTGAACTGGCAGAACTGGCATCAAGGCCTTATATACCTGATTGTTTCTACAGACTTCTGCTTTCTTGGCACTCTGCTGTCTATCAGGAATAAAACCACCAAGAGCTGGGGAAGTGGGCAGGGAGAAGGAAGGAGGGTGGACTAGAGGATGAGGGACAAGGTGAGCTGAAGGCTTGGCTGTCAGACAAATCTCAGTTTATATCTTACTCTTGTCCCTGTATGCACCTCTCTGATCTTCAGCTCCCTTCTCTATAACAATATGGGCCATTTGGAGCTGTTTTAAGGAGCTGTGTAAGATGATGCATGTGAAGTCCCTGGCTTAACAAACTAGAGGTATTGGTAATAACAGCCAGTGTCACCAACTTTGGCATTGTCATGAGCTGAGGGTCCTTGCATATTTCTTGTTACTGGATTATCATATAATTCAGTGAAAAGCACTGACTGATTTTTCAGCCTGTGCAGATTCTGCTGAAGTCACACAGATATCATCTAATTTGTTGTTATTCTTTGGGGAGATTTTGTATCAAATATTGTAAAGCATTAAGTATAAAAGAGAGTATAATATTCAAAATGTTTCAAACTTTCATCTAATTCCAAACCCATGAGTTAAGTAGCTGTCAGTAATCGTACTTCACACAATCTGTCATATAGGTCAAATGATCCACTCTGTGCACAAATCATGCCCAAAGGAACATGGCCCTGGAAGAGTCAATACAGTACACCTGTCACAATTAGCCTGTCTAGCAGTCCTTTTGCAGCCTGCTTTGCTTCACCCAGGGATAATGGTGGTCATTACTTTCCTAGAGCAATCCTTCCAAAAGACTCAGGCCTGACAAGAAGGAATGGTACTGAGAGGGCAGTGGGACACTCGGCATACCATTCCTCCCTCATCTCTCTCTCTCTAATTGGATTGATTTTTCCATAAGTGTGTCTGGGTAGGGATATACCTTTTAGAATATTTAAATTAGGGGGAAAAAAACCTCTTCTACAATCCGTCTGTACCATCCATCCAGCAGGTACACATGGAGTTTTCTGGAGTGGTCTGAATCCATGATTAAATTCTAGGAGAACCCAATACTTAGATACACACACTTTTCTGCCTTCAAACTGGGGTGGAGTTTGAGTAACTGAGTTGGTGGTCAGAGGTGCCAGGAGAGAGATTAGCATTCTTGATAAACTATTACCTTGTTATTGGTCAATTACACAGATATTATTTGTAGAAAGAAGTTTACAATATCTACATTGTTTGTGAGAAACATAAATTATTGACCCAAATAAGCAATTTTTTGTTTATTATATTTCTGTGTATAATCTTTAGTCTGCAGGGGGGAAATGCTTCACTAGCACCTTCCTAGTGATATGAATTAAAGGAAAAAAGTAATAAAATTAATTGTCTATTTGTAACTTAGAAATAACTACAAATATTTTGACAGAATGATTCAGAAATCCATAGTAATGAGCATACTTTTTTTTCCAGGCAAACATGTGGTTCTCATACCTCCACAATGGTTGAAAATATTTTGCTCTCTGGGGGAATCTTGCACATACTAATTTACAGAGATACTTTTATTCTCTTTTTATTCACAGAGAGCTAGGATTGAAGAACCTATCTTTTTAATGTAGTGTGAACATTTCTTAAAACTTAAGATCATTTATGTTTTTCTAAAAGATATGTTTAGATGTTTACACTTTAAATAATATAGCTATTTTTTACATAAATACAGAAGATACAGGATACAAATACAATATTAAATGTACAATCTTGCTATGGAGCCAGCACTAAAATAGGATTTTTATTGTTAAAATCTTCCTAAGAGCACTCTGCATTGATGAGATTAAACTGCTGTGAAGTCTGTTTTATCCATCCCTGAAATTATTTTGTCAGTTTCTTTAACTATCTAAGTATTTTTTACAGGTTAGAATTAAGAACCCAAACCTATCATTAGTAGTCTTATAAATTCTTAGCAGAAAATCTGTACACCAAAGAAAGGAAACAGAAAATTTCTTCTTAAGTAGAGGATGTCCTACGACTTCAAACAATGAATAAATAATGTAAATTATACACTTTTCAAAATTTACATTTTCTCTACTAGAATGACAGAGGGGAAACATTATAGCCAAATATGCAAAGAAACCTCGGTCACGCTTCCAGTACAAGGGCTTAAGCTTTCTTCAGTGTTCCCGCACCATTCTACAATGGTTGCTGAGTAACATTAGCATAATCCTGAATTATTAAGAAAATTAGAGGTCAGATTTACTTTACAGGAGAATTCAACCTATCTGGATCAGGCCTGAGAGGGTCATAGCATTCCAGATGTGTGCCTGGTGGTAGGTGTAAAGTGCACCATATGTAGAGAATGTGCACAGTAAGGGAAAAGACAAATTACCCAGAGCTATTACTGTCATTAGTTCCATCAGCCCGGGAAGCCCTCCCACGGCATTTTCAGTGTAGTGTGTGGAGCAGGCCTGGGGCTTATCACATCTCGCAGGGGGTCGTCTTCTGCTGGGCACAGTCACATAGTTTGACATTTCAGTTAAAAAAAAAAAAAAAAAAAAAAAGTCTAGGCCCTCATTCTCCATACAGGCCTCTGTTTCCCAGCTTCACAGCCAGTGGCAAAAATAAAGGGAGAGCCAGTCCACTGAAGGCTGCAATCATTTATCTGATGGCAGAACTGCTAGCCTTTCTCGAGGTGCACACTATTCTTTCACATAATCAGTTTTAAGCCAGGGACAATAAGCCTCTGCTACTACATTGTACCAGAAGCTCCTTTGGGGGTCGTTTGATTAACTTTTTGAATATTTCACCATAATTAAAAGGTTAGGGAACTATCCCACAAGAAATGTGATGAAATAATGAAACATGCACAATAATGCTAGATGAAACATTGCGTTTAGACGGTACCATGGGAACCAATGAGAAACGCTTAAGGGACAACTGATGTAACTAATTACTTGCTAAAATTCCTTTAATGTTGCATATTCTCCTCAGTTAAAGGAAACTACAAAAGTATTAATATATGTATATAAGCATTCTTATGAAGGAAACAGTGAAAAAAGAAAGAAATCAAATGTAAAAACACAAAGTATTTCCCACTTCATCTTTAGGGAAAAACATAAAGATTTAGCATCCATCTCAACAGACAGAAAAAAGAAAGATGCAAAGAACACCAAGTAAATTCATTCAAGAGAATAATGCGTTTCTCACACCTTCTTAATAATATTAATAACAATCGCATGTATAGGGTTTATTGCATAGTAGGTACACATCAGATTTATCCTGCAAGCATTTATCTTGCATGTGGAAACTGGTTCAGAGAAACTAAGTAACATGCCCAAGGTCAAATAGCAAGTATTCATATCCCAGACTGCCTGACTCCATGCCCTTAACTTCTGCTACAACCTCTCTTTCTCTCTCTCTTTCACTCTCTCTCTCCTCTCTGTCTATCTCTGTCTCTCTCTGTCGTTCTCTCTGCTGTTCAGAATCTTTAAGTCCCAGTGATAATTTTGAAGTAGCCCTCTTCTCTGTTTCTTGCCTTGACCTTAGCCTCTAA
Organism: Papio anubis; assembly: GCF_008728515.1. Lineage (NCBI taxonomy): Eukaryota > Metazoa > Chordata > Mammalia > Primates > Cercopithecidae > Papio > Papio anubis. The sequence continues at coordinate 45,851,386 of NC_044980.1, read as the reverse complement.
TAAAGCAGTACAGATTTCATCTGGCATTGGAAGGTCTGATATTTACTCATACTTTAGTTCATATCCAGTAAATAAATATTTCAGTATCTTCTATTCATTGTGACGGTACAAAGATTGTGAGATACAAAGCTGAAAAAAAAAAAAAAACCATTTTGGGAACCTACAGACATGTCAGGAATACAAATATGCAAACAGCCAAATGCAGTCTGTCACAAGAGCACATGACCTATGCTCCTTGAGAAACTGGCATCTGAACTGAGAAACTAAAGGATGAGACAGGAAAGGCAGATGAATGCTGCAAGGTAGCAAAAAAATCTCTGTAGACCGTGAAAGGGAAAAAAATAAAAAGAAGTTAAAAACAAAAGCAAACAAAACCAAAATAAAAGACCATGGTACATTCCAGAAACTTGAAAGTGATCCATTTAGCCAGACTTAAGAGTGCGATAATAACCATCAGAACTTTTGTAACTGGAACATTTTTAAAGACCTGGAGGGTTTGCTTTTCCAGGAAAAAATGATTAAAGATCTCAAAAGCAACACATAACACTTTTTAGGATTTGCCTTGTTGCATGTCAACAGTAAAAACTGCCTTAATGAGACAGCCATTGCTATACATTGAGCTCTACAGAGTTAAGTGCCAGGACAAGTGAGAGGTGGACAGTCCCTGGACAACTCTTCTTCACTGAGAAAAAAATAACTAAGCATGGTCAAAGGAGAGCCTTAGAAGCCAAGAGGCAAATGTCATCATATGCATTCCTCATGAAATCTTGCCGGGAACAGCACAAGAAGCAGCACTCAGATGTTTCCGTCAACTTCTCAGAATTTTTTAAGAAATGCTCAGAGAGGTGAAAGACCATGGGTTCAAAACAGAAAGGGAAATCTGAAGATAGGGCAAAGGCAGACAAGGTCAGTTTATGAAAGAGAAATGAAAACAAACATCCCTCCTACAAGGGAAACAAAAAAGAAGTCAAGGATCCCAGTGTACCCTATAGGCCTCCTTTGGCCTTCTTGTTCTCTTCTGATTGTCACCTCAAAATCAAAGAACATCCTGGCCTATGCATAGGTGATGTCGCAAAGAAACTGGGAGAGGCGGAATAACACTGCTGCAGATGACAAGAAGCTTTATGAAAAGAAGGCTGCAAAGCTGAAGGAAAACTAAGAGGATATTGCTGTATACTAAGCTAAAGGAAAGCCTGATGCAACAAAAAGGGGAGTTACTTAGGCTGAAAAAAGCCAGAAAAAGAAGGAAGAGGAGGAAAATTAAAATAAAAAAGATGATGATGAATGATGAATAAGATGGTTCTAACAGTTTTTCTCCTCTGTCTATAAAACATTTAACTCCCCCCTGTATACAACACCCTCCTTTTAAGGAAAAAAAAAAAAAAAAAAAAAAAACCTGAAATCTAAGATTAAGATTTGTTTTTAAACTATTCATTTTGTGTATAGTCAGCACACTGCTGAATGTGTCTTTAGATAGACCTGTCCTGGTAGCATTTTTAATAGCATTAACTTTGCCTGGTACAGTATGAGCGTTGTAAATTGGCATGGAAATTTAAAGCATGTTCTTCTTGGTGCACAGCACAAATTAGTTTTATATGGGGATAGTAGTATTTTCACCTTCAGTTGTCTCTGATACAGCTTATATTAGGAAATAATTGTTGTGCCGTTAACAGAATACTACACTGTGATTGCAAAAAACAAAGTTACAGTTCTTGCAGTTCTTTTGTTGACATTCTGAAAGCTCCTAAGTAAGTATGAATTTTGTTTTTTTCTTTTTGAGATGGAGTCTCACTTTGTCACCCAGGCTGGAATGCGGTGGCACAATCTCAACTCACTGCAACCTCCACCTCCTGGGTTCAAGCGATTCTCCACTCATGTAGCTGGGATTACAGGCCATAAGTCACTATGCTTGGCTAATATTTGTATTTTTGTAGAGATGGGGTTTCACCATGTTGACCAGGCTGGTCTCAAACTCCTGGCCTTAAGTAATCCACCTGCTTTGGCCTCCCAAAGTGCTGGCATTACAGGCATGAGCCATTGCACCTAACCAACTATATATAATTTTGTATTAAAATAAATAAATAAAAACTGCTTTTTGAATAAGCACATCTAACTTAAGTGTTGCTGTGCAAATTACTAATGCAGTTAACTTAAATAATTGCTGCTTGTATCCACAAATTCTGTGAGGCCTTGGGCATGTTATCTTGACTAGAGATGATTTTCCTGTTCTGCAAAATGGAATACATGTATGTCTTAGTTTGTTTTCTGCTGCTAGAACAGAGCACCACAGACAGGTAATTTACAAAGACAGGAAATTTATTTGGCTCACAGTTCTAGAAGTTGATAAATCCAAGAGTACAGAGCTGTTATCTGGTGATGGTCATCCCATGTCAGAAGATATCACATGGTGAGACAGAGAGAGGAAATTGGGCCACATTCATTCTTTTTATCAGGAGCTTACTCTCGCTATTACCAATCCTCTCTTGCAATAACACCATTAATCCATTCATGATGGTGGAGCCTTCATGACCTAATCCCCTCCTAAAGGTCCTGCCTCTCAACACTGTCACAATGGCCATTAAGTTTCTAACATATGAACTTTTGTGGGACACATTCAAACTGTAGCAACCTATCTTACATGTTTGCAGATGAGAATGAGAAACAATGTAAAATTATCACCTAGCCAGGGGCCTGACACATAGATGATAACCATTAAATGGTAGCTATAGTAGAAGAGTTTAGAAAGTCAAATGTCTTTAAATCTCAATTCAGTGACAAGAAGCAGAAAAAGTCATTTTCTCATTTGCTTCATACTTGGTCCTCAGTCCTGACTGGTTGTTCAAATATGTGAATATTTCACTAAGAGCAGAGTTTAATTTTGCTAATGATTCCAAAGCCTTCCTGACTTTCCCCTACTTCATGTTTGTTTGTGTTTTAATAAGAATATATGCTATGGATCAACAGCTTCAAGTCAAAAGTCTTGACACATTCAAGATAAGAACTCTAGGGACAGCTAGGACATTCTTAGGCTAGCAAAAGGTGCCCCAAAAGTTCTTGTTCGCTCTGTCTTCTAGCTACCCATCGGGCTTATGAGTGGCTTACTATAGAGCTAATCAGTTCAATGCCAAGAGGTCTGGGAAGTCTTGTAGAAAGTCCGACTGTCATGAATTTATCTAGGCATCCTTCTGAGACAGTTAATTGTATTATGCCTTGTAAAACCTAGACCTTTATTTAATTCTACAACTTTCCAGGATACGTCGTATATGTATTCTTGCTAAGCAATAGTGAATAATTAGGACCACCACCCTGAGATAGTGAGTGATGAGAAAGAAAATGATTCTCATTAACTCTCAAGTTTAAAAATACATTTTTTATATCACTAATTTTGAAGAAAAATAGTTTTTTTTCCTTTCTAGAAGAACACCAGTTTGGTGAAAATGAATGTAGTTTGAGTTGTTGCATTTTTTTTCCCCCCACATATGGACAACCAAGATGTGTCTTTGAAAACAGAGAATTAATATCACAATATCAAACTAATACAGTTAGAAGAGGTAAACTATTTTTCCATTATTAATATACTTTGTACATGATGTGCATTTTAGAAATCGCATGGGTGAACACTGAATGATAGCTCATTCAGAAAAAAATCAAGACTTAGATTAGAAGACTTTTACATGTCAAATGTGGATTCTACAAGGAATGGAATAATTAAAATATTTATAATTATGGAAGTACTCTCATTTTTATTGCTTTGTGTAATTTTAGCATAATCAAAATTAGAGCTCAAAGGAAAAAAGATGGAGTCCTTATCATTCTGGAAGGAAATGGTATTAAAGAAGTCACGATAACCAAACATTTTTAAAACTGAGTGTTTTCAATTAGACTCATCAAATTATTTTGCTTTATCTTGACACACTTATCTACACTACTCTTTATGCATTTTCTTACCCATCAGATGGGTTTTTCCTTTCTATGTGCTCTACACTGACCCTCAAAAATCTTCAAATACATCTTTTCTTCTTCTATTCATTTCCACATTTACTAGAGACTTTATGATTTATCTTCTTGTATATACTCTAAAGTATTGGGTGGTGAGTCACTAACTTTTTAAAGTTATTTTGAATTACAAATAATAGCTAACCTAGTGTGATTGTATGTGCTACTAGGTTTAGTCTTTACTTCCCCCAACGAGCTTGCATTCTAGGGTGCACCTATAGGTGTAGATGCCCTATCATTTTGCAAAAAGCAAAGAACTAAGAGAAACTATACATTCTTGGTAGGTATCCATCCCAGGAGAGGTAAATTATAGCAGATAGTATTACTGATTTTCTATTACCATGGACACCTCAGCAACACAAAATGATACTTTACCCTCTGATTGCCCAGTGTTATCAGGCTTGCAAAGTATCAGCTGGATGATATGTCGCAGTACAAAATATATAAAAACTTTGCTTCTTGCCACCTGAATTTCAAAGGCTCAACAGATTAAAAACTTATTGTGGTTTTTAAGTCTGTTGCTTGTTTTCAAAGACTTTGCAGCTGAGTTTTTAACAGTATGGTAATATATAGTTCAAGGAATATAACCTTCTGATGAAACACCACATATTTTAGCCTAGTGGCAACGAAACCAAGCAAATTGCTAACTTCTTAAACAGTTTTACAACATGCCAACGGACATTTCTCTTAGATTTTTGCCTAGACTCTTGTAATTATTGGATAATTGCCTCTCCATATTCACTTTCTTTTGACAGCTTAGTTCTAGCCTCTGGGAGTTTAACATCTAATTGGTTTGTTTGCTGAGACTGTGGAATCTTGAGTCTTCTTGAACTCAGCAAAGTCAGACAGCCAAAGGAGTTAAAAATATTTTAGTTAGTTCTATCCTCTGGAACCCATCCAAAAGGGTTAATAGAAGTACCAGCCTTTGGTACTTCTTCAGTCATTCTTCACAAGCCTGGTAACTAGACTCAGCAAATGTTTGGTTATTAGAGTAGAGCTCTATAGAATCACCTCACTCAATAAATGTCCAATAACAATAGTGAAGAGTTAGATGAACTATATTTAAAATATTTTCTCCCTAATTCCCCTCCTAAATCTGGCTTCCATCTTTGCCTCTTTATGGTATCCAATGACCTCCATTCAGCCAAGTTCAAAGGCATTTTCTCTGTCCTTATCTTCCTTGATCTTTCTGATGTATGGGGCACAGCTTTTCATACCTACCCCTTTGAAGGCTTCTGGCTTCAGTTCCTGAGACATTTCTATTGTCTTTTATTTTTCCTCATCACCACCCTGATCTCTTCACTTATTTCTCACGTTTATGTCTTTCTTTTTTTTCTTATACCTTTCCAGTCACTTTTCTTTCAATGTATCTTGGAAGAATTACTACATTACTTGTGTCTTTCTGCTTTTTCAACTTCTTCACGGATTCTTTTATTTTCACTGTGATATAAAAGAATAACTTCCAGATACATAACACTGATCTATTTCTTTATATACAGTCTTAGATACAACAAGGGTATATCAAAACTCAAAGACACAGCTTCAATATATTAACACAATTGATGCATACACATTTATCTCATTTTCACTTTTTTTGAGCATTCATCACCTCTTCAAAGGTCACCTCCTCAAAGAAGCATTACTTGATATCAATCTCTATATCCCCTTCCTCTGAGTGACTTTTCCTTATAGTGTCTATCCCTTCCCTCATTATAGTATGCACTTATTTGTATGTTCTTTGAGTGCACCACAAAAATCTAAGCTCCATGAAGGCAGAACTTTTTGTTTTGCTCACTTCTATATAACTAGCACATAGAATAGTGCATGACACATAGTAAACACTAGAGAAAAATTTGAATGGATTAATGAAACAGTGAGCAAGTAAGTAAATCCACATTTCCTTCAGATGCTGTAATTCACATTCAGAACCTCTGAGTTACCCTTGACTTCTTAATGCTACCTTAATGCTTTAGTCTATATCTGGCTTAGTCTAGGCTAGCGAAATGCAATAAATAAGACACAATAATTCAGTGGCTTAAAGAAACTAAAACATATTTCTCCTTTACAGTTTGAGCTGAATGTTTCAAGGTGGCAGGCAGCTCCACTCCCTGATGTTATCTGGGACATTGGTTATTTCTGTCATGTTGATCTTCTGTATGTATAACCTTTGCGAGTACCAGCTAGTTGAATGGAAAAAGAGAGCATAAAGGAAGCATACTCACTATCTCAAGACCTAAGTCTAGAATGACCCATAGTACTTCTTTTGTATTAATGCTCTAGTGATATAGGATTTTTTTCACATCAAAAAATAAATCTGTTTAGATTCCATTAGCAACATGTAGTCATGTGACCCACCC